>NW_025939751.1:0-160483 GCF_000764305.2 Hyalella azteca | reverse complement strand
GTGCGGGACTTTGTTCAGATAGCGATGAATTTTTTGTCCGAGAGCGGACCCCATCCAGATCCAGGTTGGCTTGGCAAAAGAGCGTATATATCAGTGAAGAGTCCGATCTATGTTCGTGCTGAGCGTAAGAAAGTGTATGAGGAGTATGTGGCCAATGACCCATTCATTTTTCCGAGTGATTGGTATGACCTGTTATTATTCCATTATACCAGTACTAGCTAGTGGTGGAGTCATACCTACCCTCATACCTACCCTCATACCTACCCTCATACCTACCCTCATACCTACCCTCATACCTACCCTCATACCTACCCTCAAAACGCCGTGATATGATAATGACTTTACTAATGATGCTTATGCATTATAACGCCACGCTGGAGGCCGTAGACCCTTCAACGACCACCTTCAACGCGGAGCAGGATGCACTCTCGAAGGTGATTATGACATGAACGCCGTGATATGATAATGACTTTACTAACGATGCCTATGCATTATTTCAACTGCATTTGTGGCAATGAATTCAAAGGAAACATGACTGTTGGTTGTCCTAAGCGTAAATTTCTATGCTCGCTATCAGCCATGATTTTCAACTCTGTAGAAATTTCTCAATTGCACTTCCTTTTTCAACTATGAGAAATGGTCACCTTACATACATTGTCATTGAGGGAGACATGCTTGAGTTATTTCCCCTCTAGTATAAGAATCGTACAATATATTGCCACCAGTTAGTTGTCTTTTCTTCGAGCACGCAAGGCGTGTTGTCATAATGTCTATTTGCCTAAAATTATCTCAAATATTAAATTTTAATTTTTCGTTTATGTTTACACTGGCAAGTTTTTAAGATATAATTAGATCTCAGCTGGA
Source organism: Hyalella azteca (assembly GCF_000764305.2). Taxonomy (NCBI): domain Eukaryota; kingdom Metazoa; phylum Arthropoda; class Malacostraca; order Amphipoda; family Hyalellidae; genus Hyalella; species Hyalella azteca. Next base: position 159,619 of record NW_025939751.1, on the reverse strand, counting down.
CCTTCGTGAGTCTAAGAAAATATTGTATAATTTTCCTTCCGAGCCATTCTTCTTTCAGATCGACATCCAGAAGTTGAATCATTTCTACAACTGCTCATCGGCCCAAGAAGTCTCTTCTAGCAACATCACTACATCCACCACATCCATCTCTACATCCTCCACATCCACGAGTAAGACTATTTTGTTGCGCCAATGTATTGTCATTGGACTAACTAATTCGGGAGCTGTATAATCAATGGCTAATCATTCTTTAACTTCTCATGGTAATTATAAAGGGACAAAAGTAGTTGTAGAATTGTTATATTTCTCAGAATTAGCATAATCCTACTTCCACCATTGCTAATAAAATTATCAGTCATTAAATGACACTGACAGCATTCGATTGTTTGTTGACAAGACTTGCAGTTTCCTGTAGAATTGCAGCGATAACAATTGCATTGTTGCAGCGATTACAATTGTATTTTTGCAACGAAAACAATTGTAATTTTGCAGCGATAACAATTGTATTTTTGCAGCGGGTACAAATTTATTATTGCAGCGAGTACAATTGTATTGTTGCAGCGGGTACAAATTTATTATTGCAGCGAGTACAATTGTATTGTTGCAGCGGGTATTGTTGCAGTGAGTACAATTGTCTTGTTGCAACGATAACAATTTTTTTGCAACGAAAACAATTGTAATTTTGCAGCGATAACAATTGTAATTTTGCAGCGATAACGATTGTATTTTTGAATCGAGTACATTCGGAAACTGTACTAGCAGGTGAACCAATTGGTGAAAGCGGCTTCCCAGCGCCGGCATTGCAAGATGCAGGCGATGCTGCCGCCCGCGGTGGAAGCGAAAATGTTGGTGGAATCGCACGCAGTGGTGCATCAGATGTCGGAGGCAGCGACATCAGTGGAAACGAGACGATGTTGTCAGAAAATGCAGGTAGCGTAGAAGCAAATTGGTGGAAGAAATATTGTAACAAAACTTTTTTTTATAACGTAGAGGATCACCCCACTCCATATGTTCTGCAAATCCGAAAACTCTCTAGAAATTAATTTCTAAACCTCAGAAAATCAAAGCTTACACTTCTAACGAGTTACTCCTGTGATAGTAATCTTAACCCAAAAGAAATTTGAAGTCAGCCATTTTTTTTATAAAACACCGCTGTTGTCAACCACAAAACAATGCACATATTTTACTCAGTAACATTACAATAGTTCACTACCCTCAGCAGGCACATGGAATGGCGCTGCCTTCACCGAGTTTGTAAGCGCCTCTGATTACGGCGACCCTGAAGCTCATAATTTATCAATGCTGCTCCTCTCGCCCACCAGTGAGTACCTCTGCGTCGTGTCTCACGACAGTCCTAAGAAACTTTCCAACTGCGTTTCTAAGAATTTTTTTTATTCTGTTCTTCTCGCACGACCAATCATTCCTTGTGTCGTGAGTCTCAGATCAGTCCTAAGAAATTTTCCTACTTCTTTTCTAAGAAACTTTCCTTATTATATTCTACTCACACGACCCGATCATTCTTTGCGTCGGGGATCTCATGTCAGTCTTAAGAAACTTTCCTACTTCTTTTCTAAGAAACTTTCCTTCTGTTCTCGCTCGACCCAATCATTCCTTGTGCCGTGAATCTCATGTCAGTGTTAAGAAACTTCCTTATTATGTTCCACTCGTACCGGTCGCCATCATCCCAATCATTCAAGTTTGAGCGGTGCCGGCAATTTGTGTTTGCCAATTATTTGAAATTAAATTCCCAGTAGAATTGAATTCAAAACAATGTGTTTTTGCGTGCCGTTATTTACTTGTAGTCGTAAATCAACCACAACTTCGATTAATTATTACATTTTAAACTGATACATATATGAAATATTTCTTCGCGCATTGATTGTACTTTCTTGTTATGGCAGCAAGTGCAGCTGGCAAGCTACACGTCGTCTCCTCAGCACAGTTTGTGATGATGCTGACGTCGGCCATCTTGTGCTTCAGCAGCAGCTTTGCACTCTCATTGGTGCAATAAAATACTATTACTATTGTATTGCAAACATTTTTATTTTGACAATAAATAACATAAGTCATAAAATGAATTTTTCTCGCCTCATTTCAATAAGTCTCTCACCCGATACATTTAAGGTGATCGGTGTACTATACAAGTATAAGCTTAAACGTCACTGCAAATAAAGCTTGGGCATCATCGTTACAAAAGAATAGAGGCCACTGCATTTGAAGCTTGTACATCACTACGACAAAAACATGGATGCCACCACATCAGAAACATTGTTGTCGACACAACAGAAATATGGAAGTTGCCAAAACAAAAGCCCAGGCGCTTCGAACACAAAAAACACGCGCGTCACAAGAGCTTTGGCGCTATGTAATTCATGCTGCAGTAAACAAAGAAACAAATTTCAAAATAATTCGGATGTTTCTTAAATTTTTAATATGAACATTTTCAAGGACAGCTGCTTTCGGAACACAGCTATCTGAAAGGTTCTCTGTTAGGTACACGAGTAAAGCAGGCATGTTTGTCACATTTCGTCCACTGAAAAGTTCCTCTGTTACGAACAAACGTCTAACAAGAAGCTCACTTCCTTTTAGGTTTCGGTAAAGCATTTCTGCCGTCCATAGTATAGTATAGTATAGTATAGTATAGTATAGTATAGTATAGTATAGCGTCAACAATATCTTCAGGGAGGCTGTTCCACATGTCGGTGACTCGAAGCGAGAAGAAATGTTGTCGCGTGGATAAGTTGCACCGCAGTTTTTTTAGTTTATAGCTGTAGCCCCTGGTGTTGGTTCTTGTTTCAAATCCTAGTAATCCAAAGGTGTCAGGCAGGCATAGTTCTTACTTCTAGGTGCCTAAATTATTTTCGTTCTCTGTGAAGTTAGTCTCACGTCAGTCGCAAAAGAAAATCCACATTCTTTCTACTCGCACGACCGGGCATCTCAACAATCCTAAAGACTACCCTACTACTCGTACAATACAATCCTGTCCTGAATCTCCCATCAGTCGACGATAATTATTATTTAAACACGTCCAGACCAGAGAATTTATTGTTAATGTCAATTAATGATTAGAGAATTTATTGATTTAAATATACAGGGTCGAACAATTCTTCAGATGATGGTTGATCGAAAGGCTGGTTAGACTACACTGGCCTATTAACATAACATAACATAGTGATCTCGGCGCTGCAGTGTAGGCCTGATGTGGCCTGTCGCCGATTCTTTTCCTTTTCGTGCCTTGTTCACAGAAGATCTAAAATCGTGTCATTTGACCGTATCTTTTCACCACTGACGAAAGTTTGAAATAGCTACTCGATTTCTACCGGGTTCTATATGGTGCTAGGCATTTCAAATCTGAACATATATTTTTCCATAGCTCTTTCATAGCTCATTTTTCCATAGTCTGTTCTTGAACGCCTTCATACTTGGAGCGCCAACGATGTCATCGGGGAGGCTGTTCCACATGTCGGTGATTCGAAGCGAGAAGAACTCCCGCTGGAGAGAACTTGGAGAACTCCCGCTTTTTTGCAGGGGTCGTTGCTGCGTATTGTTCGGGGTTTGACCTCCTGCAGGAAATTTTGAAATTATAAATAGTTTATTGTTGCGTACACTAATTTCAAATGCCAAAATTAGTTTAATTATTGTGGTTCTACATAAAAATACAAACAAACGTTATAAAAAATTCTGCCTGTAGCCCAGTTGAAATTTGATTCTGATTTTTGATTGCCAATTGTACACAGAATTGAATAATTGCAGCAACATATTTCCTACAACGGCACTGATGAATCTGATACTTTACGTTTCTACTTACTCTAATTAATGTGTACTTAGAATCCTGCTACCAAATGCAATTAATCCTTGATCGAACATGTCAATCACATTTTCATTCGATTTTCATGATTGAACTAGTTCAATCATTCCGTTTCGTGCTCCACGCTACACCTAAATTCACTTCACTTACCACGTCTCGGACGAATTTACGGCCGGACCTGCGGCCGGTCTCGCGGCCGCGCTCCAGATTCAGTGTACATCGAATATCTCCCAAAGTACTGAACGTAGCTCGATGAAACTTGGTACACGTATTCATTAAGTGTACACGAGATTTCTTCTAAAATACTGAACAGATTTGAATGACCGTCGGGCCATAATGAATACGTGTACCAAGTTTCATTGAGCTACGTTCAGTACTTTGGCTTTGGGAGATATTCGATGTACACTGAATCTGGAGCGCGGCCGCGAGACCAGGCGCGGGTCCGGCCGTAAATTCGTCCGAGACGTTCACTTACCACTGTCTTAAAAGGATTTTCGACTGCACTTTTGACGTTCATGGGTTCCAGCTTTTAGGAGTTAACCTTCATGACATCCCCAGTTTTCTGTCAAGACTACAGAGGCAACAGAGCTGCTCTGCCTGCTGTACTGCTCAGTGCTCACTGCTGTACTGCTCACTAGCGGCTCCTCATGTCATTGCCAAGTGATATATTTTAGGTAACGTACGTTGGTACGGTTGGTAGACTGGCTGGTAGGAGTGCGAGTAGGTCAGTAGGATGAAGAAATGTTGAAAAACAAAACTTGAATGTTATGTCTATTAAAATGCCTAGAATTAGAATTACAGGATTTGGATGAAATACCTACCTAACTCCTAAGCTAAGGGAAACGCCTGATACCTATTTTGATTAAGTAATTTTTGTACATGTTCCTATTAACAATGAAAGCATGAAATATTTTTTATAGTTAGGTGCTACTAGTTGAATCAATGTTGAAATTTACTCTTGGACCTTGCACTTGCACAGAATGCCACAGATATTATTAGTAAATTTTTGTATCTATAGACTATAGTATAGGCTAAGGCCTGCTAAGCCTAACTGAACTCAGTGAACTGAGTATAATATAATGTACAAATAGTACAATAATACTCATAGCTTAGTTAGTTGTACTGCTGACTCGCTGGACGCTGAGCCTGTCATAATTACATTTGGTGCAATTTTCAAAGTAGTAAGTACAATTCTTCCAAAGTTTTTTTTTATATTGAGGAAAAAACTGAAAAACTTTTTTTAGAGTGGAAGGCTACGTAGCTAGGTATAGATATTCTATCACTGCCATGACTGGTTTAAACTTTAAATTTGACCCTACTTGTTTATAACTACCTATATAAGTTATAACTTTGGAGTTTTAAAAGTTCCAGCTTACCTGATGGAAAATTTGAATTTTCCTATAGTTCCTACTAGGCTACTACTGCAGTACTGCTACAGTGCTACTACCGTAGGCGTAGAGCGTAGACCGTAGTACAATCCTACTTCATCTTGGTACTGAAATCTTGTGGCTCTAAAGTTACAGATTTTTAATACATTTGGAATTGCAAGGCCCAATCCAGGCAATCCTGTTCTTTTGTTAACAATTAGGTTGGAGATAATTCATCTAAGGTTAGTGCACAGTCACTGCACACAAACCTTGGGCTTGATGCAATAGAGACTAAGAATTTTAAAGTTGAATGAATTTCTGAAATGATTAGAAAATATAATTTACAAATGCAATTTGCAAGCTCTTCAATTAAGCATAAGGTCCAGACTCCAGCCTAATGCCATCACCGCCTCAGCGCCTAGGCAATTATTTGTAAAACTATTCTCTTATATTTTCCTCTTTCAGGGTAATGGCTGATCAACAATTGGTATCTGGTGCTATCTCCACAGCTGCTTCAAACCTCAGAGATACCCTTGCTGCTGCTGAAAATTTGTTTAAAGGTATGATCTTTCAATAATTATAATTTAAACATTACCTAAAAATAAATCATTTTTATTTTATTTTATGTCTGTTATTATTAATACTCATCAATCAGTTATGTGACCATGAGTGAAAAATACCATTTATTAAAATTTTTTTCACCATTCAAATTAAATGTGAAATATTCCATATAATCCTGTAACAGAATAGTATTTTTACCATGTGTATTCTTAACTTCTTCTTGCAACATATTTAAACTTCACAATTGATTCTGAAAACCCGAGATCTTGAACCATTAAGTGACAGTTATTTTTAGATTTTTATTACAAATAGCATTATATAATTGTATGGTTTCATCTGGTTATAGGTATCTGCTTCAAGTTCATTCATGCTTGACAATTTGTTGGTGATTGCTCCTGCTGTCTGCTGCTGCTTTGTGATCTGCAAATGCTGACTGCTGGTGCTGTGTGATCTCTTGCAAATGCTGACTGCTGGTGCTGTGTGATCTCTTCCAAATGCTGACTGCTGGTGCTGTGTGATCTGCAAATGCTGACTGCTGGTGCTGTGTGATCTGCAAATGCTGACTGCTGGTGCTGTGTAATCTGCAAATGCTGACTGCCGGTACTGTGTGATCTCTTGCAAATGCTGACTGCTGGTGCTGTGTAATCTGCAAATGCTGACTGCTGGTGATCTCTTGCAAATGCTGGTTCTAGGTGAAGACTTTTGGTGATCTACAAATGCTGTTGCTGTTTGCTATGCAAATTCTGAGAGCTGGTGTCATTGTGCAGGTGCTGTGTGATCTGCATATGCTGACTTCTTCTCACTCCATCCCATCTGTTGCTCAACTGTACTAGTGCTTGAAATGGCCCATGAACTCCAACTACTCATTCTAATCTGTTTCTTTTTATCTAATTAACTTTTTTTTTATCTTGTTTTGCATTTCGTTTGTAGATGAAAAATATAAAAATCGTAAAGGTGCTCATCCATGCGGCAGTTTCATTAGTAAGACTCTCTGTGCGGTTTAAAAATTTGTAACCAATTTGTCAAAGGATCTATTTAAGTAGATAAAAAACAATTTAAGAAAAGTTAGTGTAATGTTTAGGGCACTTTTGTTTGGAATCCCTGTGGGCATAACATTTGTTGATTGTGTTGGCTATGTTGCCAAAGTTGATGGGGTGTCCATGCAGCCTTCCTTGAACCCTGATCTCAGTGCAACTTCAGACTTTGTGTTTCTTAGTCGTTGGTCATGGCGAAAGTTTAATTATTCAAGAGGAGACGTCGTGTCTTTAATATCTCCCAAGAACCCAAATCAAGCCATCATCAAACGGGTCATAGGGCTTGAAGGTGATCTGGTCAAGACTTTAGGTTACCGAAGGAAATATCTGCGGGTCCCTAGAGGCCATTTTTGGGTCGAGGGAGACCACACTGGTCATTCCCTGGACTCTAATCACTTTGGGCCTGTTGCCCTTGGTCTTATCACTGCAAAAGCTACATCCATTGTTTGGCCTCCACATCGCTGGGGCCCATTAGAATCTTACATCCCTGGCGGGAGACAACCTCTTAATTCTGAGCCACTGAAAAATAACGCATTTTGTGACGATCTTGGAGAATTTATTGAGTAATAATTACATGTTCGTTCCAAGGTGTGCCATACTAATTTGGTACCGTCTATTGTAGTTGGTTTAAACCACGTAATCTTCATTTTTATTTCGCTCTAACATAGGTACCATTTTTTTTTAATTTTCAACCATGGCAAGCAAACAAATAACATTCACGATGCCATTGTGCTTTAAATTTGAAGGGAATATGTACAAAAATGCAGTTACGCTTGGTGATGTCGACAATGATGGTTTGAATGAGCTGGTGGTTGGAAATGACAAGGGAGACCTTGCTATTTTCAAGGGCGAGAACCATGTGCCGGTACGGTGGGCGTCTGACGTGGGGCTAGTGTCCAGTATTGCGGTAGGGGACGTAGTCAATCTCAGCAGGAACGTTCTCTTGGTTATAACATCTTGTGGAAATTGTTCCATCTATGACTTTTCTAATGATTCAATTAAAGAAACTGATAAACGCAAGGAGCTCATACCCGTTCACAGTCAGAAGCTGCCTGCTAACATCAAGATGGCGCTGATAGGTGACATAAATGGTGACAGTTTCTGTGAGCTTGTAGTTGCGCTCACGGACAGAATCGTGCGCACTTATAAATGGACAGACTCCGGCTTGTGCGGAGTATCTGGTTTCCCGCAAGGGAAGCTCATTGCTCAGAACAAGTGGGAGCTCTCAGATCAAATAGGAGGCATCGCTCTCAACCGCGGTGAGGGAAACCAAACTCTCCTCGTGTCGCAGCCAGGGGGTTCTTGCTTCACCCTCAGCCCTCCCACTGCCTCTTCGTCCGACCTGGAAGTGGATGAGAACATACCGACGCTTCTCAACAAAATGTCTATTGAGTTTGAGTCTCTGGACTCGTCGACTTGTTTCAATCATAAAGTGCAGACGGAAATATGCGGAGATGTTGAAGTAGAAGACCAGGCAGGACTGCACCATTTCCTGGGTGACTCGTACAGCAGCTGTAGTGGAAGTAAAAACTTATCGTACGGCGGTGCCAGCTCGCCTGGCTACGTACTTGCCACAGCAGACGGTCTTGTAATGCTTGTGAGAGACAGAAAAATTTTGTGGAAGTGCAATGTACGCCACCAAATTTTGTCAGTTTCCCAACTCCTCTTGCCTTACAAGAGCAAAACAGACAGCATGTCATCAGGCACCAACTCCGATCGACTCACGGACGAGCTCGAGCGAGACTCGTTTGGTGAATCAGACGAGTCGGTGAGTCTCGACGCCGCGCCCAACCTGTCTCCTTCCATCAACAAATCTCCTGCTGTGAGGTCATTGTCATCAAAATCCATGCCATCGACGCCATCTAAACTTGCTATTCCGATACCCAACTCGAAGCCTAAGCGTTTGTCCAACAGAGAGAAGTACGGACAGAGAGTGGTCACTAAGATCGTCGCGTGCTCGCCTGACGGCACCACGTCCATACTGGAGGTGACCGATGGACGCTGTGCGACATTCATGTTTCACGACAACGTTGCGTGCTGCACATCAGGATTCTATGGATATCAGGGTAAACAAGTTCCCTGCATTGTTTACGTGGGGTATTCGGATCAAGTATTGATTTACCATGATGTTAGTACCGCCTTGTTAGACAAGCCTAAGCTCATGGACGAACTTAGAGGTAATATTCTGTATGTGGAGGCTTTACGCCAACTTGGGATCGAGATTGAAAACAAGGAACACGTGCGACAACTCAACAGGTATCTAATGTACGGATACGATCCGCCTTTTGAGGTTATTTCATGAACGCTTCTATGCCCCAATTAATCCCCGAGAACAATCTGATTGTGAAATCGCTGCAAAACGTATTTCGGCATAAAAATCAGCATAACAATCCTATAGCTTTTACGATGAATCTGTAGGTCTATTCAATGCCCTTACTATTTAAATTCAGTTGAAAAAGCACTATTGATTTCAGATCATATTGTCTTTAAAGGATGATACTGACCACAAAAAGGCTTTTATTGCAAGAGTTAAAGCAAACGGAAAATATTTTGCTTGAAAAACTTAAAGTTGCGATTTTCAAGATCAAAAGTAAACTACATACTCGCTTTGCAGTTCTCTATATAATTGCTAATCTGTGATACGTCTGGCAACTCGTGTAAAGCATCCGCAATTGAACTCCCAACTCCAATACACTTACCGCTATTTCACCGACCATAACTGAAATGTAATTTGTTTTTATTGTTAGATTTCGAGTGCACATTTATTTATTACGTTCGCACTCTTTTACCGAGCTTGGTTTCTTCAAATTCTCTGGTACATCGTAGCAATTGATAAATTTATAATTTATCTTTGTTTTAAGACTTGTAAAATTTGTAGCGGAAACATTAGTTTGGTATCACCTGTGACATTTAATATGCATAGTCAACGAACTGTTTCTGAAAGATACATGGATAAACACAGTCTCGTTCATTACTAGCCATGACCGTAAACAAATGAGAACTCATTCTCTATCCTACTCGACTCGTCCTACCATGTTCGTTTGTTTCTTATGTTGAAATCATATTGCAGTTTGGTTTTCTTAAAATCGGGGTATAGATATGCTAGTCCCAGGATTTAACGTCTCGCTGAACGTTTTGTAGACCAATATTCTGTGCTATCGAATCTTCATTATTATGATGATATTAAATTTCCCCGTTATGGACCTAAGTTCAGTTCAATGACTGCACTTTATTCGTTGTGTGTAGAGTATCAGCGTTGTCCCGTGAGTGATGAGGGCATTGTTTCGCTGATGCGGTTTCCAGCTTTACAAGACCTGCGCCTAATGACGGCCCAACACTAAAGATACGAATAACATTGACCATGGTTAATGAGCCTGTACACAAGGTGTTAAATCGTGCGCAACTGTGTTACTGTGGAGGTATTAATATTACACAACTGTAGTAATAAATGTTTTGATTGCTATTGCAACAAGTGCATTAACTGTGCTAGCCAGTCTTAAATGACATTTACAGAATTTATTCGAGGACGTGCCTAAATATTTTTCAGGTAGAGATTTGTAGTCCCGAAAAATTTCGATGTGGAAATGTTGGGTACATTTTAAAAGAAATATTAGCGTGTGAAAGTGTATTCCTCATCGACTTGTAAATAAATGTGTCGTTACAATTGATCTCTGTTGCTGTTTCCTTCAATATAGCACATTACTTGTGGAATATACTGCTTTCTTTCTGGAAAAAATTATTTCACTGATTATTTACTACATAATTGAAAAAAACTTCCCTCATAACGGCCAAGTGAAGACAGTATAGGTACGGTAAGGTACCTATATTACATGGAATATTTTCTTGAAAAATGTCACGTTACGGTGGACACATTCCTCGTACGTTAAGTGATGTGCGTAGTATGCAAGTTTGTTGCCGTATAAATTAGGTACCATGGTACTTCACAGGGTGGCCCAGTGCTTACAGTTCAGAGTACCAAGATTTGGAGCAGAGAGGCGCGGGTTCGATCCCAGCTTTGCGCAAATTTCTGGTCAGAATCGGCGACGAGGCCGGGAAGTAAAGCCAAGCAAAATTGGAGCAGTGAGTTGCGTGTTTGAGACCGCAACAAGCTGATAGTGTTCTGCGATGTTAAAGAATCTGCATCGGGCTTACGGCCTAATGAACGCTGAAAGAGCTATATTATTCAAGATCGGTTACGAACGTTTCTCAAAGTTGCGTATCGTATCACTTGATACGTACCAGAATTCAGCATAATTTATATATATATGATGTTCGTCGTAAGGCGTGTACCCGGTTTTCCTCCACTTTGCACTGGACATGGCGAAGGAATACATTCGTTTCTTCAACAGCTCCATAGATTTATCTCGAGCCTTCTCCTTTCCTAATAGACGTTGCGTGTTGTCTATGATTACAATGATAACGCCTCCATAGTGCCCCTGTATGCTGTGGTACTATGTTGCTCCAGTTACAATATTACATGATAACCTGAATAACCAACCATTCACTTTAGCAAACTTGATATCTATGTTTGGGTTATGTAAAATTGAGAAAAAACCTTCGTTTTATGCATCGCTTCATTTTTATTGCGAATAATTACTATTAACATGTCACTTAATACCTGCCAGCAAGAATGGGAGTCGTTCCTTAGCCGCGTGGAGAACGCTTCCGTGGTTCAGTCAGGAACCTTGCCTACGACGAGCCTTCTGGAGGTGGGCGACTTCCTGCCTCTGGATCTGCTGCTCTTCCAAGTTGGTGAAGATTCACCGACTTCTTTGAAGGTAAATTCATCCGTATTAGCGTTCACAAAGTTGTCATAACTGAAATGTTCACCACCTATATTGGATTTTTTTTTATATATTGATCATAAATCTTGGGAACGTTCAGGTTCGGGTTATTTCACTTTTCTAAAATCATTTTCCGCATCTTTGGAGCTCAGTCAGTATTGAGCAGCGGATCCGAGCCGTACACTCACTTAGTGCTCAACCGCTTCTTCGGGTGACTGCCGTGACGTCAGCACTGTGCCCGGCTGGCGGATGCTCAGGTCAGTATACCTTTTCTTCGCAAACATAATCCGATTATATGCGGTGAAGATAATTATTGCTCGAGAAAATGCATCTTTATAGGCATATTTAATTACATGATTTATTTTAGTGTAAAATAATTATCTAATTGTCTGTAAATTTATTTTTCCTTTGATTATATTTATATTTCAGCATCTTGTTGTAATATGATATCCTAGCCATAGACCCTTCTTCGCGGCAACTGGTCGCTTTCAGGTGGCCGAGGAATGGCCAACGGTCGGCTATAACTAATTGGGTAGGCCGACCACTGGCCCCGTATTATTCTTCGCCCCTCATTGACTTATCTGAATCTGAATCTGAATAACCAACCATTTTCAGTCGACACTCAACCGAGTAGTACCATCGGACAGATGTAGCGAGTCGCTTTGTATCGATATTGTAATTAATCATTTCTTTAAGAGTTTTATCAAACCTTGTACAAAATTACACCTTGTAGTCACAAATATGGTTTTTGTCCCTAATGTCTCTCAGATAATCCAGCTGGCTTTCTGGATCACATCGGAGTCTTGCTGGGCGGCATCGACGCGTATACGGCGCTCTTCAAGAGGTGAGGGAAGACGCTACCGTAAAGGCCGATAACCTCGCCAGCAACACTAAAGTCGCCCGCCTTCAATGGAAGCGATCTATTTTATTAACAAAAGAAGCACATCTCTTTAGCGTGATCAAAACAGCCATGTAGTCATCATGTGGTTATCGAACCCTACAAATCGTTGTGACCAGTATTATAGGCCTACTGATTTTAGTAGGTACGAGCGGCGAGGTAAGTGCAGTTAATGTAGAGTGGCGACTTGTGTAACATTGGCGGTACAGCTCGCTATAAACCACTTGAGAAAAAAAAAACTTTGAAACCTTCATTTGAATCGGATATAAATTCTTCGTATTGGTACAACATCGAATAAATGCGTACTTTTCGTATAACATATTCCTGCACTCAATCTCAAATGTTGAAATCTTTTGAAGGTTCATTGCTTTCCAGCGGTTTCAACCTATTTTAAAATTTGACTGCTTCTCATATTTCCTAAATTCAGTGGTTTTAAATCTGATAAAACCGATTTTGTAAAATGTATCAGAACACGGCTTGACATTGCCAGTTAAAATGAATGCTTCTCATCGGCGTGTTGCACTGTTGGGCTCTCCATCGTGATTATACGAAATTTGTTAACAAATTTTTTTTATTTTGGTCTATATCTCATGTGCAGTAACTCGCAGTGATGCGATAAATTATCTCTTACAATCTATACTCCTCTTTTGAATTACCCAGATTAATTCTCACTGGTCCATTCAATTGAAAAAGTGTTTTTGAAAAGCACCTTTCATGGGCCCATAGTGACACCATACTGAGTATGTTCGTATACAAGTTTGTGCGTGTACACAGTATGAGCGAAGTCGACTAAAAACATATATTACATGTGACGTGTACCACAGTATAGGTAAATCTAGATCAAGTCGCTTTGTAATATGAGTAAAACTAAAGGACTAGAGGGATATATGTTCAAAACCCAGATTACCAAATATGACTTACTAATGAAGTGACCACTTCAATACCCGACAGACATGTTCGATGCGTGATTCTTCACGTGCCATCAACTTTTTTATCTTATTTACTTATTATATTTCAATTGACCATACAATTTTTCTGTACTCCCTAGCACTCAGTGTTAATTGCTTGTATTTTAAGTTGTTAAAATTTTTATTATTGTTGAGAAACAATTTTTCATTGTTTCCTAGCACTGAGTGCTAAGCATCTTGTATTTTAAAGTGGTCTTATTTTTTAGCACCGGTTTTAAGAGCAAACAAGAGCTCGAGGATGGCGTGAGGAAGCTTGACAACGATGTGAGGAAAGCGGCCGAAGACTTGCTGGATGCCGAGGTCAGTGCTTAACTGTTTATGCATACCAATTAATTAATCTTTTTCAGGAAATTAATTTTGGAATTCAACGAGCAAGATTTTTTAGAAGTTCTTCCATCAATTTTTGAATTGAAGCCTCGACCATCCATCTAATGAGGCATTCCTCAAACACAGATCCAATTGCCCCCCCCCCCTCTCCCTGAAAAAAAAAGACAGGCGGGATTAGGAGACGTTAACAATTAAAGCTGAGTTACAAAAAAAAAGAACTTCAACACACTCGCAGCATTATCAGCTTATAATAATAGGATATTTGACTTAAAAAACTTATTGGACCTAATGACTTAATAATAAACTAATTGGACCTAATGTTCGGTTTCCCCGACAGCCGGCGATATTCTTATGCCTTGAGCTGACATTCAAAAAATTTCGGCCAATCACTCACTTCAGTAAGCTTGAAATCTATGCTTGAGTTATGTAAAGTTGAGAAGACACCGTCGTTCTATACATAACTTAATTTTTATTGCGAATAATTACGATTAACATGTCACTTAATACCTGCCAGCAAGAATGGGAGTCGTTCCTGAGCCGAGTGGAGAACGCTTCCGTGGTTCAGTCAGGAACCTTGCCTACGACGAGCCTCCTGGAGGTGGGCGACTTCCTGCCTCTGGATCTGCTGCTTCACTTTAGCAAACTTGATATCTATGTTTGGGTTATGTAAAATTGAGAAAAAACCTTCGTTTTATGCATCGCTTCATTTTTATTGCGAATAATTACGATTAACATGTCACTTAATACCTGCCAGCAAGAATGGGAGTCGTTCCTTAGCCGAGTGGAGAACGCTTCCGTGGTTCAGTCAGGAACCTTGCCTACGACGAGCCTCCTGGAGGTGGGCGACTTCCTGCCTCTGGATCTGCTGCTCTTCCAAGTTGGTGAAGATTCGCCGACTTCTTTGAAGGTAAATTGAACCGGATTAGCGTTCACAAAGTTATCATTACTTGAATGTTCACCTGTATTTGATTTGTTTGTTGCATAATGATCAAAAATCTTCGGAACGTTCTGGTTCGGGTTATTTCATTTTTTTAATACCACCGTCCGTATCTTTGGTCGGAACGTTCAGGTTCGGGTTAGTCATTTTTCTAATATCTAATATCTCCTTATCTTTGGAGCTCAGTCAGTATTGAGCAGCGGAACTGAGCCGTACACTCACTTAGTGCTCAACCGCTTCTTCGGGTGACTGCCGTGACGTCAGCACTGCGCCCGGCTGGCGGATGCTCAGGTCAGTATACCTTTTCTTCACAAACATTGTCCGATTATATGCGGTGAAGATAATTATTGCTCGAGAAAATGCATCTTTTTAGGAATATTTAATTACATGATTTATTTTAGTGTAAAATAATTATCTAATTGTCTGCGAATTTCTTTTTCCTTTGATTTTATTTCTATTTCAGCATCTTGCACAGTTGTTGAGGATTGATGTTGATGACGTTGCCAACATGATTATAATTTTATTGTTTATGATTAATTATGAACCGTTATGGTCGTACTTTTATTATTTTCTTATGTCAACATAACTATAATTATGTTGATTGTTATCATCTGTGCAGTACAGAGTTGTTAATTTTTCTTGCGCAACATAAAGCTGCAAACCAGCAATTTCGAAACGTTGTTGTAGTATCCATGGATGATTATGAATCCCAATACCAAACTCGTAACTGGCGAGCATAATTCCAACTTCTACTGAACAAACGCCTGTTAACTTTGTGATTTCGGACTTGATTGAAATTTACCTTCATCATGAAGGAAACTCTGACCAAGTCCGGGGTGCGGATGGTGGTGTTGACGTTTGGTGAACACGAGGGGGCGCTGGTGTGGCGACGACAAGAACACTGCAAGTTTGAGTTCTACCGCAACCCGGACTTGTCTGTCTACAGGGCGCTGGGGCTACGCAGGTTCATTAACAAATCTATATCATTCAATATGAAATTTACATTCATGTGACTGATTAGCTGTAGATTTTTTCAAATAATAGATAATATTACTAGTAGATTCAGTGCTATGTATATATATTTTTATTTTACCTCTTCTTGAGCATTCTTGAATGAACATCATAGATTTTCATCACTGCTACACTTCTGTATATTCATTTCTGCACTTCATGTACAATTATGAACTGCTTTTGATTTTCCTCTTATTATTTCAACCTAATTTCAAACCTGATGGGTTAGCAGGTTAGACTTTTGATCCTATGATAGATATTTTTTTACCCGGGTAGAGAGTGTACGGTTGCCAGCTCTCAACTAAGTGACGTGGATAGTAACTAATTTCCAGTCGCTGTTGCCAATTAATGACCGCTGCTCGGCACAGGCGGAAGTACAATTAATCTCAGCAGAAATTCCTAAGAAGGCCTCGGATTCAAGCCTCCTCACGGCCGTCCGGTATGCCTGACAATTACATTTATTTTGCTGGGATTAAGACTGCTTGGCCTATGCCGAGACCGGCTTCCGTGGCTCGAATGGTATACATTGTGTTCCGTGATCGGCTTCCGAATGGTATACATAACTTGGTCATGTTTTGTTAACAGAAAAAGTCGCTTGTGCTAGTTGCTAACTGAGTGACATATTAAATATATTACGCCTTCAGTTTTCTACGCATGTATTTTCTACTGATATAAATGAAAATATATGCTGGAAAATTTTCTTTTAATCCCTCTGCAAGATTGTCGGAATGAGACGAATTGCGTCGAATTTATCCGTGAGCATTATTCGTGTGACTGAGAAAACGAATGTCACTATTTTTTTGCTTATTAATGTCAAACATTTGTGTACATACTTAGTAATATTCGTACGCATTCAATCAGGATCTTATTGAAACATCAATATGCTCCAGGTTATAAATACCATAGTGAATTTAAGGCTGTGTAATTCTTTTCTAATTATCACGTTACTCTTCCGTTGCGTACCATAGGCATCTAGTACAGCATTATATACGCAGCATTTCTAACATATGGACCATCTATGTTATAATTCCATATGGAACGAACGGAAAGTCTATGTTAGAAGTCTATGTGGAAATTGTGGCACGTCTATTTTGGAACTTTATATTGACGGTTTAAGATCATCTGTCACGGGAAGATGATAGACAAATAAAATCATTTCTTTGGAGCCGTGATAGTGAGCACTCCGTCAGCTGATAATGACGCCGTCACTTTCTCGGGATCCCCGAGGGCCGGCAACTCGAACTCCCTCTTGAAGCTGATGCCAGCCTTGCTACCCGTCACCGTGAGCGTGTCGCCCGCACACTTCAGGTCCAGGGAACCGTCCGCGAAATCCTTCACGTCCAGAACCACCTGTCAGAATTGTGTAGTCAATTAATCAGTGTTTGTTTAGATTCGCAAAGTTTCTGGATTTTTTCATGATAATTTTTCAATTTGATAGGAAGCTGGATCTGAAAACCTGACTTACATGCACGTTAAAATCAGAAAACTTTTTTTTTTCATACTCTACGGATTTAACATCCAATATTTTATTTATCTGCTCACCGGAAAATATGGCTTAAAATAAATGAATATTAGAATATATCTTAAATAGAGCCCTTAAATTTTCAAAATTCTACTAATTTCAACGCTGCCTCTCGTCACCTTATAATTTCCACCATCGACGGAGACTGTGGACGCTTGACTGTCTTCCCCCGAGTTCCAGCTTCTGAGGGTTCTGTACGACCTGAAGCGGTCCGACATGGGGGCCGTGAAGAGTCTTAGCTGAGCCTGCATCTCTTGGCTGGCTTTCCTCTGTCTCTCCAGTCTTTCTGCCTGGTACCTCCTTCTTTGTTCTTCTTCTTCCTTCAATATGTTCTGAATCACATCCGCCATCGCCTCGTCTCTCTTTATCCTTGCTTGCTGCCTCTGTTCCCTTCTCTGTTTCTGTCTGGACACCATATCTTCCATGGCCGTGTCGAAATCTTTCCAAACATTCTCAAAGAATACGTCTTTAAAGAACTGACCTCTTCTCGATATTGGAAGTTCTCTGTATTCTCCCGTTT
This sequence comes from Hyalella azteca, assembly GCF_000764305.2. NCBI lineage: Eukaryota > Metazoa > Arthropoda > Malacostraca > Amphipoda > Hyalellidae > Hyalella > Hyalella azteca. The sequence goes on along the minus strand of NW_025939751.1, from coordinate 141,882 downwards.
CACTAGACTCCTGTTTGGTAAATTTTGTCGCAGCAGATGAGTTATCAGAAACTCCTGCGCTCTCAGACCCTTCAGCGGCCTTGGCAGTGCTAAGTTGATCGTCCCCGCCGACGTCAATCTTTAGGCTCGATTCGAAATTCGAGTTACCGTTCCCAGGCCTGGATGAACTGTCGACCGATGAAGAAGCTTCCAGTTTCTTAGTTTGGCGGTCCTGCAACGTTAAAATTTCTTAGACCTAAAATTATCAAATAATTTTTAAGCATCATCATGCTGATGGCAGAACTACATTTCTACCATTTCATTTCCTTTTCTCTGGAGTCTGCTGTGATGGAATGTGAATTGTTTCAGTCATACATCATTTTCTAATTGCTAACAATGGCAAATCACGAGGAAAAAATCTCTCAACATTTCAATTCTGTTAATACATTATTGGTCTTAGCCCCACGAGCGGTCATTTTATCATATATCGGTCGGGGCTCCTCACTTGTAATTTTTAACTTTGAAAAAACTACTGACTGCCTGTGGACAGGTTTGTCATAGGTCACGCATTTATTCATTAATGCAATATTGTGGTATTTTGACAGATTCAATGATATTTTTAAAAGTTTGGATTCACTATAAATGAACTAGAGCTACTGTATGTAAGCACGACGCAAGTAAACGATTTTGGAGAAATTTCTTGCCGAATCTATATTCTGCAACAAAAAGGGTAAAATTTGTTCCTACGTTGTTGGCTTTAGACTCTAGATAATAGTGATAATTTCTCACGCTCTTCTTAGCGTTGATGGTGAGTATGCCTTCGTCGGACATGGCTACCACGACCGCGTCTGTGTTGGTGTTGGGAGGTAGCGGGTAGACTCTGTGGAACTGCTTGGTGGCGCCGACCTTTGCGTCGACCACAGCATTCAAGCCTTTGGTCCGCACGGTGATCTCACCCGACACGAAGTCCGACATGTCAAGCACGATCTGAGTCACGTAAAGAATTTTATATTCGAATAGGAGTAAATTATTTTTTGTGCAAGCTAATTTTTTCAACTAATGTTGGAGCTGGTCTCAGAATTTTTTTATGGATTTAAACGATTTTTTTAGGTATTTCATTTACTATTACGTTCGTAGTTGATTTACGATTTAGGAAATCATTGCTCACATACTTTCATCGTCGACCTTCAAAGACTTTGAACGGAAGTAGAATGCTACTTAATGCGTAAGCTAGTATATGTTGCAGAAATTTTTCGAATTCTTTCTGAATCCTTTTGAGTAGAGATTACGTTCATGTGATCGAGTGCCTGCAGCACAGTCACGTAGAAATTAATCAAAAAATTTTAAAGTAAAAATTGAAACAAAATTTATTATGATGCGATCGATAGATATTATTCGATTTCTTTTCGCGTTCAAACATCTACTCAATTTTAGTATCCACTCACGACATAGGCCTCGTGGGTGTCTGAAATGGAGGCGGCAAGAGAGTCGTCAGTCTGTGGCCCCTCTTGTCTGGCTTTCCTGTAGTTGCTGAACTGATTAGCGAGCAGCGACCGTCCGCCATATTTGTCGAGCACGTCGTGTACTGCACTGGAATAGTCCTGCTGGAAATCCCTGAAGAAATCGTCTTCAAAGAACTGCCCTCGGCGGGTGATGGGCAGGAGGCGCGCAGCCAGGGACATCGTGCGTATCACTGAAAACTTTCTCTGAGTCACGCACGACACACGACTGCAATCGTGCGTTGTAAATGAATAATATTTTGATTTTCAAGTAGTTAAATAGTAATATAGGGATTAAGCGACAGTTAAATTGAAAGAAAACTCGAGCGTAAGTGTTGGTAATGTCAGTTCTTCCCTTTTTATCGTGTTTCACCTTTAGTTGCCGTGTCTTTCATAAACCACTTGAAGATGAATAACTAAGCAAGCGTCATATGTTTGCCGAGTTCACAACTTTTCACGAGAGCATAGCAGCTTTTTATCGGTAAGACTGAAATATAATTCTAGCGTCGTAACCCGTTATGTGTCCACAGCTTCTGCGCGAGACTGAATGAAGATGGCTGCCCGCGCAGCTTTTATCTGAAGCGGTTGCCCGTTTTTGGATACGTGCCAGAGCTGCTGCAGTGTCTACTGAAATACCGATGTGCACTAGCTGGCTTGTTTACATGGCGCCATCCGTTGGAGGACGTATGATTCATCCTTCAGTTCAGTCACTGATTTTAAATTAGACTGGCTATGTTATATGCCGCCGGTCTCATTCCGTATATTTATAGTGCTTCCTTACACATATTTAGTCAATGAGTCAGCAATAATGCAGACGCATGACGATGCGCGTTAGTCGAAAAGATCTCTTATAGAGTGGAAGCATCATATATATATTTGTGTTTAAGCTGGTCTCGTTACAAAAACGTTCGTTACAAGATTTTTCCTGCATTAGAATACTTTTCACATGACAATGCATGTAAATTTCTGACGAAGTTTGTTTTTCGACCATTTTTAGAGCTAAAGCATTTCTTCTGCTGCATTCGACGCTTGCACTGACTAAATTGCGAATTAAAATTGTAAGATTAAACAATTTGCATTTTGCGCGACCATAAATTTTCAAAATCTGAAGAACAGTGCTACATAACTAGTGTTCCACACGACAACATTTCATGATGAAATTATAAGGCATCATTTCTGCTTGACTCCACGGAAAAGTTCTTTATGTTAGAATCCTGGAAATAAAAAATGGAAAATTCATTCGAACCACCAGTCTTACAATATTTAAGAGGTTTAGTGAAACGTATAATTTCCTTTGATTGAATGATTCTTACTTTCTACTCCAAAAATTAACTAATGTTATTTCATTCAAATAGCTGCGTAAGTTCATGTTGCTGAGAGTCTTCTGTCACCACGAGTCGATAAGCAAACAAAAGGATAATAAAGAACATGGAGTTAAGCGTTGAAAAGAACATAGCGTCAAACAAATGCGACTGTGAACTTCATGCAAATCACAAGCATTACGCGAGATTCACAAGAGACTTAGACACACGACGACGCAATGGACCAAGTGACGAATGGATGTCGACAATACAGGGTTAACATTAAGTGGAGTGGACAGGAATGCCTGAAATAAATAATAAAGTGAGGAGATATTGTTCCATGGGGAGTTGTAAGGAACGAAGAGGAAGGATATTCTCAAACTATTGAAATTAACTAAAAAGATGCCTGAGTATGAAGGTGTATAGTATATATATGGTGGTTGCAGGGCGTGCATGTGGCGGGATGAGGGGAGGGAGGATGTGCATGTGGCGGGATGAGGGGAGGGAGGATGTGCATGTGGCGGGATGAGGGGAGGGAGGAAGGGAGTGACGGGATGAGGGGAGGGAGGACGTGCATGCGGCGGGATGAGGGGAGGGAGGACCTGCATGAGGGGAGGGAGGACGTGCATGTGGCGGGATGAGGGGAGGGAGGACGTGCATGAGGGGAGGGAGGACCTGCATGAGGGGAGGGAGGACGTGCATGCGGCGGGATGAGGGGAGCGATATGATGCGTACTTGATGTGTAGTGAAGCGTAGAAATCGGTGGAGGACATCACAATAGGTACGATAAAAAATAAAAAAGACATCCTCTAGACGCTGAAAGTAATTTATGGATGGAAGAAAATTGGATGATAATAGCTACGTGTATGAAAGAACAGGGGATGGATTCTATACTCTTAGGATTACCGGTTTTGATACAGCAGTAAAAGTTTCGTGGATATTTTTTTAACAGCCAAATTTGAATTTAAATATTTTTTCTGCTGCAGCTGATCGATTCAAATTATTCGATGTCTATTTTGCTTATGTTACCACGACTCGATTCCGAAATCCCTCTGTAGTTCCCAGCCAAAATACAAAAACGTAAAAGCATGATGCAACACGATGCACACTCAATATTAAATGAAATATTACTAAAATGCCCTATAATTATACAATACGAAGCCAATTAAAATAAATAAAAACATGTAATTTTTGGCACGGTTGTTTCAGAAAATGAATAATGCACTGAATGTCTATTTCTTTTCAAGGTTGAGCAGTGACCGCACAACTCATTACATAACACAGTCATGCGTGCCAAGAGAATGCGAGGTACGAGTTGCCTCTTAGTTATTTTGTTTTTGTTTCAGACGTAAATCTTGGCAGTCTGCCAGAACATAAAGATATCATCCGCGTACTGCACTTCAAAGCACTGCAATGTGCTGCTTCTTTAATGAAATACAAAAAAGCTGCACAAATATGAGTAGTTGATGGTTTACAATTAAAACTAGAGTTTTGAGATGTCTAGCATCTGTGCAGGGAGATTCATGGAAGCTTCCTGTTTTGTATTTCGCCCTAAGCAGCCAGATGTACGAAAAGGGCGAGGAGTATTTCATATAAGACGCAAAGTAATTAAGTTTTGTGTCCCCCCTAGTCAGTTGCCACCATGCATTGGACAAGCGAGCAGCATGCGTTTGCTGTCGAGGCGTACTTTTCTAATGGCCATTCCATTATCGATACTCAACGATCATTCCGCATTCGTCCTTCAGGTAGGACTCAAGATCGGACCTTCTTTGGCCGGCCCTATACGCCATTTTAGCTACGTGCAAATTTTTTTATGGGGTTGTCTTAAATAAATTATTTGCATTGGCTGTTCAACGACGCTACCTCATTTGAAGAACAACATAGCCAAGCCATCGCCAATATACCCGTCAATATGCTTCAGCGAGTTGAACGGAACTTCAAAAATCGACTAACTGAATGCATTGACAATGGGGCCGTCATTTGTCCAATATCATCTTGAAAAGTAAGTAACACAAAATTTCAGGTATTATCGTTCTCAATAAAATATACTTTGTGATGACACCTTTACTAGTTATTTTTATCGAGCTTTCAAAAGCGTAAGTTTTCGCGAATCACCCTGTGTATCGTAACAGATTTTGCCTTCTATAAAATTTTGCGACGGTAAAATTAAATGGTCTTATTTTGGCCATATGTCTTTTATGTTTTGGTCAAGTTTATTACGAGATGCTTGAATTGTTTTTTTTTTACTTTATTACTTGAATATTAAATAATAAAAAATTCTAAATAGACTTGAAGTGACCAGCAAGGGGATATTCAATCAAACAGACTTCAATGATGCATTATTAGTGTCTTGTTATTGACTTATTGTAAATCATTCACGGAACTTATGCAGTTAAATTTTACTATAAGCATGCACTATCAATAATCCCAGCAATTTAGGGAACCCATTATCCTGAATCCTGATAAGAAAAAAAAACGATTCATGCAAATGTTATACAAAATCGTTCACCTAATTTTTCAAACAAATATTTAACGCCAATTAGACCCTCATGTCTAAATGTGAAAGAGCTATTCTGCGTCTGTCTTCCTAATTTATAAATACCGATTTGAAATTAAATTTTCGATTTAATTCTTTCCCTCCAGTTTCTCAATGCTTTACTATTCTCCTACTTTGAATTAATAAAATTTAAACAACTCCCATGTGCATAATAGCGACGAAAAATTAATTAACCTACTAATATTTAAATAACAATTATCAGGAACGTTATTTGAAAAATGCATCACATATATAAAATAAAGAAAATATAATCCCTTTTAAATCCTCATTAATTTTGAGACTTAATTAGACGGCAATGAATTTTAGAAACTTCATCACATGGCAATAACAGATCACAAACAACCTACAAGGTAAAAGTTAAGTCCACTCACCTAGCGTCACCACCGAGCGCCGAAAATGAATGTATATATTATTACTCTGGCGATACCTGCGGCGTCGCATTAATATTAAGTATAGATATTTTACACTTCATTCTGATAGTTTCATCATTGCTGGTGTTATGCATTTAGAAATTGCGTAAAACGGGCGTTTATACGTTTACGCATGAAGCGATGTTGACTAAAAAATTGACGACGCTCGGGAAGTGATTTGATACTAATGGGCTAAATATTAAAATGTGATAGAGTTATGCGCCAAGGAATTGAATTGGGTAAAACGGTGCGTTTTACCTTTGAGTTTGTTTGTTGTCGTGTGTCAAATACGTCACCGAGTCGGGACAAATGTCTATTCATTCAGCTATTGAGCCAGCGAATGTATTTGCCAGGACAGCTAAAAATGTACCTACACACAATGAATAACAAAATTTCGTTTTTATATATTGAAAACTTGCACCGACTACTGTATTAAATTCATGTTTGAAGTCCTTTGAGCGTTTAGCATGAACATGGTTAAATCAATAAAATGTGCGTGTTTAACCATGTCATTAACTTACACGAGTTATATATATATGGAGAAGTTGAAATTTGAAAATATTAGACAAAACATGTTGAATGAACAGCTTAAATTACACGCTGAAATTGAATATTGTATATACACAAGAAATAAATTTGATTGACATGGAAATTAGTGATCCAACTTCCCCTTGTCAGTCACAAGTTTGCTTACGATTCAAAATTGGTGCCACAATTCCAGTGCGTTACGTGGCACAACATTGCATGAAACCTACAAATATGATTTTTAACACTATAAGCTTCCCAATTTTTTAGTAAAAGGGGAAGAAATATCTTGACTAGTTGTGTAATAACATTTTCGGATGCATGTACTTTATACGGAAAATTCCTATAGAAATATGATTACAAATTTGTGACCATTGAATAATTGATGTGAAATAGTTTAATGATAAATTTAACACCTACGAATAACCCTGACATACTTATAACTTTAAATAAAAAAATTTCTATCAAATTTCCCAAAGTTCTCATTATAATTAAATAACTTGCTTATCCTACTGTTGTAAATAGAATGTCAGTTTTGTACTTTAGATGTCGCTGTGGTCGTGTCTCCAAGTTGAACAAAAACGTACATAGTTCGAAGTCGATGACCCAATTACGTTAGTTCACTAGTTGTAGCCGAGCGTTTAACCTGTGTTTGTGGCGAGGGATATTAGTATTCCCGTATTTTCTCGGTTAATTTAGCAGCGATGACTTCAAATAGTGCATGGCTGAGTAGAGCTGAGGATGTGGCAGATCAGGTAAGCTACATATTCTAGAAAAGGCATAATCTTAATTTTAAGGAACTACCTATCGATGAGGTCAAGTCTTTAAATATCTTTCCAAGTGAAGGACTCGTGCTGTCAGGATCAGGTGTCAACATCAACTTGTCAAGGACACTAATCCGAGTCAGGCACTAGGCATTCAATTCATATATTTTCTCTTAAAAATAGGAAGAAGTTGATCATAAAACTGTCATTCTGTCAATAAAATTCTTAATTAAATCAGCTACTGTGATAATAGTTGCCCATTGCCACTTTGCCAGAATTTGCTAGTTGGCAGTATTCTGCTATGGCACTTACCTAACTTGTAGGTAGGCTATGCAAATTGCAAAGTACTACCTACCTAAAAATCCCAGACCCAAGGTAAATTGAAATTGGCCTGTGCTCAAGTTCAATTTTGAGTCCTATAACTAGCCATAGGTAAGTAGACCACTAAAGTATCATGGATAGTACCTGCATTATCATACATAAGAAATTGGTTTAAATATTGAGTAAATGGGAAATTTAAAAATGAACTGATTCTAAAAAATCTCTGGTTTGCCAGTTTGCCACTATGCATCTTGTACCCCATAACCCCATTACCCAATCATCCAATGATATATTTCTGTTAGTTATAAATAGAAAGAAGGTATATAATTCATGTAGGTACCCAGAATCTTGTGGCTATGAAATTGTGGGAAAGCTCTAGACTGTCATGGCTTAAAGTTAAAGATGAATTCCATCTCTAAGGAGTGAAGAACATTCAATTTTCAACTGCAAAATTTCTTTTTAACAAATTATTTTGTCATAAATATCATAATTGTGCATGAATGTGTGCAGAGCTGGGCAGCGCTACTTTGAAATGTAGTGGCTGCTGCCCCTACTGCCACATGCTCTAAATGTAGCGGGCGCTACTGCTACAATTGCTTAAATGTAGCGCCACTACTGCTACTGAAAATGTAGTGGCCGCTACATGTAGCACGCTACTGCCCAGTGCCCACCTCTGTCCTCTGGTAACAACTAACATGTTGACACTAGTAACAGGCTGAGGTTGACAACATTACACCAAAATATTTTGTACAATTTTATTCTGTAATTTATATTATGTATGTATCATGCTGGTTTTCAAATAATATTTAATACTATTAAGTAAAATCTAAAAGCTTTATCTATAAATTTAGTGGTAGCGCTGTAGCGGCAACACCTTGTATCGCTACTTAAATATGTAGTGGGGACTGGGGGCTACCGCTACCACTTCAATTGCTTAAATGTAGCATTGCTACCACTACTGAAAATGTAGTGCGCTACTGCCCACCTCTGGATGTGTGTGTTCTTGAAGCCAGGCAGATAAAATCCACTGGGTCTGTTTGCTTTGCATGATTGGACTCATTGGAAACTTGAAAATTGTACTAAAGTATTTATGCTGCAAAAGCATTTTTTTGTTTTTTGACTTGATCAAAATTAAAATAATTGTTTACTTTAATTTTGCAGCATCAGTCAGTTGTTTGCATTTATTTGAAATCTCAAGGCTTAATCCTCTAGATTATTTATGTCTAGTAGGTTAGTCTTGCATCGCAAGAACTTGGTAATCCTTATGATTTTAGACCCCAGACTTAAATTTATCCCAAATCCTGTAAAAAAGTATATAAAAAATATAAAATCTACTGTTCACAAATTGAAGAAAAACTCATTGAAACCCATATATAAATGAGATATAACTCATCCAAAAGTAATCTCACAGCTCCAACAATGACAAAAAAGTCTGATTGCAGCTTAGAAAATTTAGAAACAATGCCTGAGCTGGAGCACATATATACCTACTTGATCTGAGAAAATCAGCTAAACTATGAAAGAAATATCTAATTTCAAGTCTTTTCATCCAACATGTATATCATGTAGATAACTTGATTTATTATCTCTTAAATTTCATCTTGATGCTATGCTCAATTGGGGCTAGAATGAAGCTTTCTTTAACAAATGGTCATAAGTTTCAAATTTATAAACTCTATTTGTGAAGGAGGCATTAGGGTGATAGGAATTATAATGATTGATTCAGTATGATTTGGCATTCATGATGCATGATAATGATTTGGTCCATGCCAAATCATTATCATGCTCAAATTCACAACATGCTCAACTCAATGGTCATGGTTTTGATAAGTTTGTAGATATATTTTATTTGTACATGAAACAACTTTGAAACACTAAGAAGCATTTGAACTGAATGAATTAAGCAGAATGATATCCTCATGAGTTTTTAGTTTCCCTTGTGTTTTATGGTTTCAATGAATAAGAAAGTTAGTACTATTTTTAATTCTTCTATTACAATTTTGAATTGTATTCTTTCCTTAAATCTTGTTTTAAATCTAATCCTTGTTTTCTTTTATCTAATCCTTGTTTACTGTTGTTTCCTGAGCAGTTCTTGCGCCTGAGCAAGAACTATCTGCCACATTTAGCTCGCTTGTGCTTGGTGAGCACATTTTTGGAAGATGGCCTCCGCATGTGGTTGCAGTGGTCAGAACAGCGCGAATACATGGACATATCTTGGAGCTGTGGCTACTTCATTGCCACATTATTTGTCTTAATTAATCTCTTTGGACAGCTTGGTGGAGTTGTCATGATCCTGCTAAGAAAAAAAGTCGAAATTGCTTGTGGAATTTTGTTAGGTATAGTTATTCTCCAGGTGAGTGTATAAAATGTTTGGCTGTGTCATGTAAACAATGCATTCATGAAAAGACACTAAATTGAGTAGAGTTTGATTTGTTTTGCAATATAGTTGGCTATATAGGGTAATTGTGCAATTTTTTACAAATCCTATTTCTGTTGTATGATGGAGATCTGATGTTGCAAGCTTCTCCTTGAGCTGACCTTTTTTTTTTTTTTTGCAGACAATCGCTTACCAAATACTGTGGGACCTCCAGTTCCTGTTTCGTAACCTCTCACTCATTGGTGGACTTGCACTGCTGGTTGCTGAAAGCAAAAAAGAAGCTCGCACCTTATTTGCTGGGGTGCCTTCTCTTGGCGAGAACAAGCCCAAGACATACCTCATGCTGGGAGGGAGAATTCTCCTTGTCTTCATGTTCCTCACTTTAGTCAGATTTGAATTTTCTGTTATGCAGGTAAATCAAAAACCCCTCTCAACTTACATCAAAAATACCTCCCATATATCATACCTTACAGTACGAAATTAAATCTTGACAATCAAATTTCAAACTTCCAGTATTTATGACATGCTATGTCATTCATCCTCTCCCAGTTTTAACTTTTTTTTTTGTTGAAATTATTTTATCATTTTATTTCAATTTAAATGTAGCTTGTATTTTGTATGAAACCCCCAACAATCATCACTAAAATAAGAGAATGAAGCTTCTGAATGGTTCTCATTAGCTTATGATTGGTTCAATGTGTCCTAACCTCATACTGTGCTTGTGCAGATGTTCCAGTTATTAATTGGAGGCATGCTCATGAGTCTCGTAGCTATCGGCTTCAAGACTAAATTGAGTTCCTTCGTGTTGGTCTTATGGCTTATGCTCTTCAATGTCTACATGAATGCATTCTGGACAATCCCTGCATACAAGCCCATGAGGGACTTCCTGAAGTATGACTTCTTCCAGGTGAGTCGCTTTTTATTATTGCATGCAGTTACTACCATTTGACATAGGTGTATCTTTCATCTTCTCTTCTGGCTGATCCCTAGTGCATGATATTTCAAATAGGAGATTAAGTTTTTTAGTCACAATATATTGAGAAAGTAACTCTACCCTACTAAGGAATTTGGTGTCTAATGCTCTATCTTGAGATGCTATGTCTGGCTGCAAATGTAAGTTGAGTTAATTTGCGTTAATTATTAACAATTTTGGAGGAGCTGATTAGAATGAAGTCGATCGTCAAACGTGTATCTCGACCAATTTAATAAATGTTTCTTGTTCGTTTCAGACGCTATCTGTGATCGGTGGCTTATTGATGCTAGTGTCACTGGGCCCTGGAGGTGTTAGTATGGATGAGCACAAGAAGCAGTGGTAACAGAGACCTCTACACATGCAGCTTTTCACACCAGTTCTACTCATCTCTGATTTCGAGTTTTATCAGTTAATCGAAGTGACGGTATCTTGCAGGCAAGGCTTGCTTACAAGTGTAAAAATGTCAGCCACTAAAACTCTTCGTTTCATCCAGGAAACAGTTATTTAGACTATGCTAATTATTGGATGTTAAATTTACTACAGAATTATATCAAAACTATTTGTTCAATTGTAATTCGTATTTTTTTTAATATATTCATCTTTATTTTGTATACTTGAAGTTAAATCATTTGTAATCAACGAAAGCCGTATGTCAACGTATAGCTGCACTCAACAATTACTAGATTTGGTGGGTCTGCTACGAAAATAACATTTAGATTTACTCAGCTTTGTAATAGATAACTTGCATCAATCCTACCTATCTGAACGCACAGGACGGAGGAACTGGTCTCATGTAGACTAATATATCACAACAAACACGGCTCACGTGCTGTGTGCTACGGCTGGAATCTTGTGCTCCGCTTTCAGGATTCTTCTCTTGAGGTTCGTGTGCAAGAATTGCGCAAAGGCTATCAACAATTTGTGCAGTCTTGTTAATGGGCGGGAGGCTAACATGTTCTGGAGCTACACCGCATTTTGGAGCTTTTGGCTGTTCCTAAGTTACGGACCGTATTTAGGAAGTTACGGACCGTATTTAGGGACTAGCTCAAAGTTTATATATAATTTCAAATTGTCAGGCCTATGTGACATCACTTCACTATTGTAGTTTGATATACCTAAACAATAATGGAAATACTTTGCCATGAGCGTTGCATAAACGTTGGTGAGTCATGCTATTAGTGTTAAAAGATTATTTTTCCCGTGAGAATTCTCATTTCTGGGAGGAATTTTCTTTCTATGTAAATTTCACAATCAAATTTGTCCCGGCAATCTCAATATTTTGTTGCTGCATTTATGAACTGAGCACAAGGTTACTGATATTATGTTTCTACCTTCGTTGCAATAAGTGATCTGTTTTGGTGCAAAGAGGCTATACGTGATCTGTTTTGATGCTGTGAGGGTAAACGCTGGCAAAGGATGTTGGTATTTATTGCTGAGGTTGATACTGCGAGCTATGAATTCCACTGCACTCGCTTCAAATATATTTATAAACTCTACACTCACATTGTCACTCAAGATCTTATTTTTCTTCTTAATGTGTTTGCTCCACAGAAATCTCTTGATTGCTGACATTCACATGCAACATTTATTTTTTCGCAGCCATTTAGCATCAAACTCTGGAAAATCCTTTATTACTCAATATTGATTTACATTAAACTGGCTCATTACGTTCCATTTATATGAATCTCATGTGCCGACCGCCATGGGGATTCTGAATCGTTGTTCTTGTGTCTGCCTTGAAACTGACAGCAATTCATGCCGATTTCATGTGTAATTTTCACTGTTTGCAGGTATGTAAAACAATTGGCAGTCTATAGACTTTTTTCGAGTGTACACTTGATGTGAGTAGAGTATGTGCCCTCGCTGTCAAAACTTTAAAAATATCCTCCGATTACGGACTGTAATTATACCATTCCTGTGCGTTTAACAGATCATAGAATTGCTGCACATAATTACATATGACGTTATTCCTAGCAATCAATACCAGCTGAAATCCCAGACTCGAAATGACTATTATATAATGTTGAAATATAGCGGTGTGTTGAATGTGTCATCTGGGAAGCCGGAGAGGAACGTTTGTGGTATCCGCGATACAATAAAAAAAATGAGAAAAAGTGAAAACCAAGATATTGTCTAAGTTGTTGCTGGTCGTGTCCTTTGCGACCATCATGCGATGTCCAGCTTCTTGCGTGTGCTCCTCCATCGTCTTCCAGGGGGATAGCGTATGTAAGCTGTTCATGGTTCTCTGTTGTTGCTCGCTATTCATTGAATGATGGTCCACGTACGTGTGTGGTGTTGCACGTACGTGGTTTACGAATATCATGTAAACATGTTTACAATTGTTGTTAGCATTTGTTGTCTTCACATATGTCCTTCACAAATGCTGTAAAACATACGTGGCTCACTTATTCGGTTCACACATGGGATTCACGTGCGATAGATGAAGTGAATTCTTACGAAATTCATACCTGACTGTTGAATTCAGAAACATGTCCGCTTGTCGAATATTAGCTATTCGTCATTAAGTTTGTTCTTGATATTCATGAATCTGATGAACGTGCCTAGTGCTCGCGAATTTGAATATTTATTTTGATGGATTAATAGATATATTTTTTGTTTTCTTATGTAACTAGTTGACTTCTATATTTTGTTCATCTTAATATATAATAAATTATATGTAGGCCATATTCAATGAAAAAAAATTATCACGTGTTCAACATGATTGGAGAATATTCCGATGAATAACTTATTATATTTTGATGAATTATGTTTTTATCTTTACGCAGATTGCAGGCTCACTAATTTTGTGTTGAATATTTTTGTTACAGTTCTTGCGTCATTCCCATTGAACGAGTTATACTTGTGACTAAAATCATTAATTTGATTTTTAGTTTCGTATAAATGTGCAGTTTCCCACTTCGACAAATTTTTAGATGAAATTTTTCACTCACTAAGTTTTTATTGTTTTTAGGTGTTCTTTTGAGGCTTTGCATTTCCTCTCTTCTGAATGTTGATGTCGGAAATTCACGTGTTCTTCATCTGATAAGTTGTAGAGCGGTTTGTTTTAATAGACGTTCGTTATCAGGTCTCAGATCTTCGTTATGATAATCCGGTATTTAGTTGTCTCTTAACGACCAGTAATGTTATTTCACTTCGCGATGTGTTGACGATTGTCAAATTTTAAGGTGTGAACTTTTATTATGCGCAATTTCAGCGCTCGCTGTCGGATATTTTTGGCTACTAGTAAAACGTCATCATGACTCTACCATCAAAGTGATCCTCCAAGAGCGCATGGTTTTTTTAATGTCTTGTGATGAGCTTCATCCTAAATTGACAAAAATTCTTGGAATTCATGAAATTCAACTCAGCTCCCCTTGGCTGAGTATGATTTACGTGGTACGAGTCTACACAAATAATACTTCTTCTTGTATTTCAATATTGCGACGCACGAGAGCTTCATGTTGAAGTATGTTCTAATCGATCATCAGCGAGCGGCATCATGTCAAATCACATGGTTAGTGTAACCAACTGGACGCTGTATACCGTGAATTATAGATGATGAATGACAAAATTCCTGGGCTAATCATCTGACGTACTTGACGAAGTTTATGGAATCGCTTATTGTTCTGTCTTAGAAGATCACATTACAGCACAAACAGGTGTTAGCATCAGCCGAAAATTGATCGTTGTTAGCGATAGATCAGCGTTTGTTCTGATAATTGAGCGCTGGAGTACTTGAGAGTATTGCCATATTTCTGACATTGTTGAGTGTGTGTTTGATATGGTAGTGATGACGTCTGAATGTTGTGGGTGGTGAAGGGTGTGCTATTCTACGTACGACTTACCTTGGTGTTATTTTTATACAGTCTACCACGTAAGACCTTAGATTATTAAAATCTACCTTCAGTTTTAGCGCACTCCTTTTTATTTCGTATTGAATTTTACTACTGCTTGCAAATTACAACTGCGCATTCATAATTTTGGTTACAAAATGACATTTTAAGGAAAAATCTGTAAAATAAACTGATATTTTTCTGGGTACTTTTTGTCCAAATGTAAGTGTGAATTGCTTCTGACAGCACGTGGCGAAGAGGGCGTTGACAGCGCACATGACGTGATACAAAATTTGGTGAGGCCAAAACATGACGGTGTCGCTTTAATCTTGGCCTACTTTCAGACGAAATCTGTCCAGTAACATACTTCAACGTTAAATCTTGTTAGAAAAAACCATTAGGAAAAAAATCATAAACCATTGGAAGGGTTGTAAGATAAGTTAAGTATTAGCACATCACCTTTTTTAAATGTCTTCCATAAACCCGGTAAAGAGCCTGGCTCCAAAAATAAAATTGTACTTGCGATGATGTCACAACACGCCTTGAAACAGGCGGGATACTAAGTCGAATCTTTGATGTTGGATACAATGGAATTAGAGGTGAAGTGTAGCGTAGATTGTTCATGGTTTGGACTGGAAGAATAAAACGGTTGTAGGACCCTGATGCTAAAAATGAACTGAATGTTATTTAAAGTTTCAACGTGTGCTTCTTTAGTCTTCCGTGCCATCGAGCGCTGTAGGGCTTTGAGTGTCACGCGAGCCTGGAGGAATGCGCACACTAACTGCAATCGATGCGTCACGCAAGGCGCCAGTGTCTCGCGAGAAGCCGTCAAAGAAAGACGTGTAGGAGATACCGTGTTGGAGTGAACCTAGAACTGAATAAAAATAATACAAATGGTGAGATAAGAATTGGCATGGTTTTATTTGCTGTTTGGCTCGAAAAGATTATATTAGAGTTTGATATTTGATCCTAGCAGCATTTGCTGTGGTGGGTCTTACATTAACGACGTAATAAAATAATTTCAGTTCATCTTTGAATAAATCTTGAACTATATTTTTAAAAACAACTCGGGAAAAGTTGTTACCCAACTTGACATTGATTATTGTTATTAAGATCGGCTGAGAATACGTATAGGTATAACATGAATTCAACGAATGATTAACGATTTTTAGCAGCAGTTTCGCTAACGATTTTCATGACACTTCCGCTCTTGATTTGATCTCAAGTTTTCTCCACGAGAAAAATTATGAGAACGATTATTTATTGATGAAGCCCTACCGATACACCTGTTAAATTTATTCGTATCGCCTCGCTAGCAATGGAAGTGTTATAGTTAGTTTAGTTTCGTGGCCACATGTTTACTAGCGCTTCAGCTATTTAGCTATCTCGCACCGAAAGTCAGGATGAACATCAAAGAGGTGGAAGGTCTCAATTATCAAAAGTTTCTCAAATCAAAAATTGTCCATCACCCACGAGGGGCGGGAGGTCTCAGATGTCCAGCCTGCTGAAGCTGGCTTGGAAGAAGCAGCGTTAGCATCTCAAAGAGACGAAGTGACAAGGAGGGACAGGTGAAAAGCAACAGAAACGAAGGCACTCGAACAAGAAGTCGCTTACACGGGACATCGGCCACCCGCACTAGAGACAGAGAAGGGAAATGTAAGCCGTAAGGAATCCTACCTACATAATAACTTAATGTAAGGAATCCTACCTACATAATAACTTAACCCCACGACTGAGACTTGCAGTCAGTCACCGCGAGCTCAGCGGTGGGGCGCTCAGGAACAATCCCCCTAGGAGCGCGAAATCCCATAGGACTACTGACGGGCACAGACACACGTCGGAAGTCCCTCCTGAGGAGTGGAAGTGTCATAGATTATCATCTTATTGAATAGTTCATATTGCGTCAGGAGTCATTCACTTGTTTCGTTGCATAATTCATGATTGTATTAATAGTAATTTACTTTCTCTTCTGATATGAATATCGCTACAAGCTTTTAAATAATTTGCCTGTGCCATTACATACGTATTCATGGTTCTCCGACGGATCCCTGGCTCGAAGTTGAACTGGGTGAAAAAATAATTTTTTTTTGCTTTGATGCTGTCACTACACGAGTCTCGTCGTCACTCTAAGCTTACTATGCAGTAAACATGAACTTTAAGAAATATAATTTTCTTCTATGAATTATGGAACAGTCAAGAGACAATCTTGATCGTTACATAAACACGAAATTGATGAAGACCTTATATGATACGTTAGTCGAGAAAAATATCACCAGTTATGAAGCGAGTTAACAAAGTACGTATTCGAGGGATTCGTGTGGACGTGTTCATGAGCAAGTGCAGTCTTTTAGCGAGTATTGTTCACATTTGCTATGATATTCCGAATATCGTGAACAACGGAATAAAGAAAACTTCATTGAGTGATCGCATTGATAAAATTGCAAAGAATCAAACGAGTGTTCATCAGCGATAAAGTTTTATCTTCTTTGCTGGCGTAAGAATCTAACTTCCATGTTGTAAACAACATTCAGCCAACTTTTGTTCAACCGGATGAACGTATTTAAAGCGCATTTGTGTTCACAAATGCAATGAATATTTGACAAACTAATACGAATGAACTTTATTCAGATCGATGTGGCAGCACCAGGGATCTTTTTATAGCTGCTAGACTTCATCAATAACTAAGGAGATATCGAACCACTCACTTCACCAAACAACATAACTCAGTTTGGTTTTCTATTCATTTCTTAATTATACACTGATTAATTACAATCAGAATTCTCTAATTCATTTTGTTATTATGTAATTGCAAATGCAGCACTGGGGAAATTAATAATCCATTTGTTCCATGTTTTTTTTATTATGTGTTTATATCTTCATTCAAAACATGGGAATGTTGATTTTAACGTCTAATATGTACATCAGACAATAAATTACGGGTTCAATGTATAAAATGGGTTCAAACCTGCAATGATCAATTAAAATTTATCCCAGCTTCAAAAAAATATCTTCCCTACTCTAGTCCAAAAAATTCGACACCCGTTGTTATCGAGAATGACTCACCAGACCCAAATTACAGTGCGGAATCTAGAACTCGGAACATCAAACAGAGTAATTTAAATGAAACATTAATCATCTCCAAGCAATAAGAAATTAATAGAGCTTGCTCATTTACGCATTAAATAATAATGCACGTTCATTGCACGCGAGACGGCTCACCTTTGACCTAAAAGCCTCCGCGTATTTGGGTCTTTTGATCAATACGTCGCCGCCTCACTGCAGCCCTTGACACGCAGGCTGGTTGCAGGGAAAGGGTTCATAATGGGAGGGGATGGGCGGCTTATGGGATGGGACTTAATGGGTGACTAATTTGAAGACAAATCACCGGTGACCAATATCATTTCATGTGTTGGGTGATTGATGGGATGGGACGTGACATGGGTGACTAATTTGAAGTGAAGTAACGGGTAACAAATGTAATTTAACGTGATGAATGACATGGGATGGAATGTAATAGTTAGCTAATCAGGTGGAACGTGGTATCTAGCGTGAAGCGACGTGATTAGCCTCTTTTGGGGTGAGAGACGAAATGGGGCCCTAGAGTGAAGGAACGTGATGGGTGTGAAGGAGTGAAGGAATGTGATGAGAGTGAAGGAACGTGATGGGAGTGAAGGAACGTGATGGGAGTGAAGGAACGTGATGGGTGTGAAGGAGTGAAGGAACGTGATGGGTGCTAAGTGCAATGCGCTTGAATTTTATGAAGCAACGGCAATCAAATGACGATACCGTGCGCCTGCTTCAGACTGAAAATTTAATTTCTCTTACACATTTTCCTGCTACCTTGCACAACATCGATCAGAAAAGAGCTATAATATCGTTCTGTACCTAGAGTTTTCGTTTAAAATTTTGTGAGGATTCTAAAATTCTCTACAAACCGGGGGGTGGTAGCTGAATGAAGTGAATAGGCATGCGGTTGTACAGAACAATAACTCTTGGCCTCGTCTACCAATTCTGCATCATACTTTCAAAATTTGCTTACGTACACGAAGTGGTCGATTTCTCGTTTAATATTTGGGTTTGGATTAAAAAGCCATCATGTTATTGGCTGATTGAGTATGATGTATGGAGTATGATGTAGTGATTGAGTATGATGTATGATGTATGATTCATTGGCTGGACTCTGAGTTTTTTCGAGATTTACAGTCCTAGATGTAAAAGTAAAGCTAGGTCATGCGGACAAAAAATGTACACAATTGTAATCTTAGATCAGAGCGGAACCTCTGGGCGGATTTATTTTTTTATTCCCGAAGAAGGAACCAAATTTAAAATTAATTGTCAACACTGCATGCAGATTAACATTCAGAAATTAGTTCATTGATAACATTCGAACATTTTAGGGATATTTACAGAAGTAGGTCAAAAGTATTGCAAAGTACAATAAACTATTTATTATCTTACCATCATCCTCGGTTGAAACTCCATAATATTATTGCCTTGACATGAGTTTCTTAATCTGAGACATTTTAAAATTAATTTTACCTGTATAAAATCCGTGCGAGTCAGAGCCATGGGTCTAAAAACAGAAAATAATATGACAGAAGAGGGCTATAGTTAAAACAAATGGAATTTTCAAGTCATGAAAAACACGCATGTGCAAATCCAGCACAGACAGGCGATGTGACTTACAGCTAACAAAGACATGTGTTTATATTCCTTCATAAATGGCCGTCTGAAAATCACAAGCGCAAAACCAATTATGTTACTCAGCTTTAGCTAAGGTATTCACCGGTTTATTTTTATAGCATGATAATTTAGATCTGCTTCTGACGGGTGAAAGATGCAGAAGTTTAATCAAAAGAATCTCACTCAAGTTATGGTACGTTAGACAATGGACATTGTACCGTGTAATAATATTACTCACTCCATTATTTTCGAAAAATTGTTAATATTCCGGAATCATCTAGATCAAATGCCTTGGATGGAACATTGTCACAGCTGCCATAACCCGGACAGTATTTATCGGCATTTAACACTTGCTACGAAAAAAGGCGATTCCTCGTTGAGAGCTTAATTACGACCAAGATGATCACAAGATAACATATTGTTTAGCTAAGCCGAAATAACCCAGTGTTGAATTACAAAACGATAAAATTAGAAAATTTAGATGTATTGTTCAACAAACTTTCAAGCGAGCGATATACACCGGCCTTGCCTTCATGTTTATGTTTTCCTGGCGTTCAATCGTTGCCAGGCGATAGCCGGGAGACAAGAGGTGGCTGGGAGACAAACGATGGCTGGGAAGCAAGCGGTGGGCCGGTGACAATCAATGGCTGGGAGACAAGCGATGGCTAGGAGACAAGCGGGAGCCGGGAGACAAGCGGTGGCTGGGAGACATGCGGCGACGGAGACATATGGGGTGGCCCGGTGACAATCGATGGCTGGGAGATAAGCACTGGCTGGGAGACAAGCGATGGCTAGGAGACAAGCGATGGTTGAAAGACAAGCATTGCTGGGAGACAAACTGCGGCTGGGAAAGGAGCGATGGCTGGGATGCAAGCGGTGGCTGGGAGACAAGCGTGGGCTGGGAGACAAACAGTGCATGGTTGGGAGACAAACGATAGCAGGGAGACAAGCGGTGGCTAATAGACAAGCGGTGGCTAATAGACAAGCGGTGGCTAAGAGACAAGCGGTGGCTGGGAGACAAGCATTGGCTGGGAGACAAACTGTGGCTGGGAGAGAAGCGTGGGCTGCGAGACAAGCGATAGCAGGGAGACAAGCGGTGGCTAGGAGGCAAGCGGTGGTTAGGAGACAAGCTAAGGCTGGGAGACATGCGGTGACAGGAGGTGACAGGGAGACATAGGGTGGCTATGAGACAAGCGGTGGCTGGGGGACCAGCGCTGGCTGGGAGACAAGCGGTGGCTATATACTATATAGTCAAACGGTGGGTGGGAGACAAATGGTGGCAGGGAGACAAGCGGTAGTTAGGAGACAAGTGTTGGCATTATGCATCCCATGACAAGGAAGTATATGAGGCCATTAATTTGGTAGTAGTGCGCAGGCTTTTATTGTTCACTTAAATATCGTTGTTAGTCTTTTATGTATGAATGATTTGAGTCGTCGGAAAAAAAATGTGTTCGCGTGAATTGTGCCCGGCGTGAGGCGACGGGGATCGATATGTTGACCTTTGAATTTAAGTCAGCAGTACATCAACATTTAAATTTTTATAAAATAAATAACTTGAGTTACATGAAGAAGGTGGAAAGAGCTATTGTAATGCATGAAATATGTGCGGATGGATCATCGCAAGAAACTGCAATTTTTCGTGCAGCAGATTTAGTTGCGGAAAATCAGGAGAATTAATGTTAAATCGAATAAATTGAAGAATCATAACTCAATGCGCTGCATTATTAATTTTTACTTGTCATGAAACCGCGTGGCAAGTTGTGTCGATGTGTGTTGTGTCCGAATTATTAATTATGATTTGTGTGTTGAGTCCGAATTATTAATTATGATTTGTGTGTTGTGTCCGAATTATTAATTATGATTTCGAGGTGACACATCTTGTCCCAAGGTCCCTGTCCGGCTCTCTGCCAGTCATTAAACAGTGTTACGATTTATTAATCAATTCTCATAATTCTCATTGTTAAAATAATGAAGATTTGTTAAATTAGTTTTCCGCAATAGATTTTTGCAATGCTTATTGTCGCATGCTATGACAAAATTATTTGACCAGCCAGGCTAGCCAGGTGAAATAAAAACCTTTTAGTAATCGAATTAACTTTACGTTTTTTACTTCCCATTAGTCTTTAAAAATCGTCAAAATGAAATTTCATCTTTTATAATCCAATCTATTTTCTCAGGACTTTCGCTGTACATTTTTCGCAGAATAAAAATCCCCTGCCACTGATTTTTTACTTGATCACTCGGTCCCTTCAGATGAAAAGTATTATTATTCTCTAAATGAAATGAATAATATATGAAAAATATTTAAAAGGATTGCTATTATCTCCGGATGGAGTGTGGGGTGTGTTTCCACGTGTATGACGAAGACAGCCGACGACCTCGGTCGCTGGGTTGCGGGCACACCTTCTGCTCATGCTGCACGGGCGAGATGATCAAGCCGGGCAAGGGTCTCTCGTGCCCAACATGTCGGACAGTGCACGACGTAACTCAGATTATTCAGGTGCCTGTGAATTACAGTCTGATGGAGATATTAAAATTACTTGAGCTCTCCGAAGACAACTCAGAGCCTCGGCCTAAGGAAGAAACGGAAAATTTCCCTCCCCCAAGCGCCCCAAGTCCCGAAAATTTACCGGGTGACCGATGTGAGACCCATCATCAGTCGTGGCAATACCGATGTGTGCCTTGCAACCAGTGGATGTGCAAGGACTGCTTGGTAATTGAGCACCTAGACAGAGGCTGTCGAGTTATCTCATCAAAACAGGCCCTCGAGGAAATGATGGAGAGTTCTAAATCAGAAGTTAAGGACCGGTTAAGCTATTACGAGTCCCGCCTGACCCGCATGAGACAATACGATTCTGAGCTCGAGATGCATTTGCAGAAACACGAGAGCCAACTCAGAGGTCTGGTCATGATGACAGAAAGACAACACAGATTTGTCAAACTTATCCAGGAAGAAAGAGAAAGGGTTGAACGAGCCATAAGGGATGGCAGCGAAGCCAAGCGACTTCTGGAGGTTTGTATTCTGCGATCGGAAACCAAGTCCCAAGAAGAGTTGACCCACGCCCTCGGCAACACGCAGCTCTGTGACGCCCGCTTGCAGGATTGGGTGTCAAGCTGCCTCGTCGAGTTTAATCCGAGCGGCAGGAAGAACAGATCCATCAAGGTAATATTGTTGATCTACGAACTGATTTCAATTGTTATGATTGTGATTATTCTATCTTGAAATATATTCAAAGAACTTATCATCTTCTCGAAGACATTTGTATTCCAAAAAGGAATAGTTGAGTTGAGATATTATGAACAATTATTACGTTGATCACAATGTGTTTGAAAGGGTTATCAGTTTAGTTATGGTATTCAAAATCCAAAATATTGATTTAATACTCTACAAGAGGAGATTCATGGACAGCCTTCGCTTGATTAGAATGTTGCTGATTGTGCTTTGAAGCACAATATAAAAAATTATCTCATGAGGGTCATTGGAAAATCACATTAAACTCCATCCCCCAACTTCTTATTCAATTTCGGTTAAAATTTACTTTATGGCGCTACAACAGATAGACCAATACAATTCAACTTACTTATCCGAAAAAATTTTGAAAAAGCAACTGATATCGACGGCATCAGCGCTACAGCTGATCAGCGGCTGCAGCGAG
Organism: Hyalella azteca; assembly: GCF_000764305.2. Taxonomy (NCBI): domain Eukaryota; kingdom Metazoa; phylum Arthropoda; class Malacostraca; order Amphipoda; family Hyalellidae; genus Hyalella; species Hyalella azteca. The sequence continues at coordinate 119,004 of NW_025939751.1, read as the reverse complement.
GAGCTCGACAAAGAGGCGAGTAAGGGCGTCTACGCCGTCCTCGACACGGCCAAAAACGAACAAGTGAGTTCAGAGCGCTAGTTTGTTTTAAGTCGTTTCAGTAGCAAAGGTTCAATAAACCTAAAGAACAAGGTGAATTAAAGATAAATAATGTTTTAGTACAACGAACAAATGAGCCGTATTTTCTTAAAACTTTTTTGAATTGATCTGTATAAATTTATGATTAATGTGAGATTCGATTCACGAGATGACGGATAAGACATGAACAAATTCCGAATAATTGAGTAATGCCACAGTTGGGTGGTATTAGTAGAGTACAAACTCAGTTATAAAGGCTGGTAACCACTGCTGGAATGTGGAAATGTTGGAGTCAGCATCAATTATAACATAAGTTACATAACATAACATAGTGATGTCAGCGCTGCAATGTAGGCCTGATGTGGCCAGTCGCCGATTCTTTTCCTTTTCGTGCCTTGTTCACAGACGATCTAAAATCGTGTCATTTGACCGGATCTTTTCATGACTGACGATAGAGACTCTGTAACGTCAGTTACAGAGGGTCTCATTGCTGACAGCAATAACAGAGTAATATTACCTTTTCTCGTAGGTTCGAGGGTACAAAAGCCCCAATAACATCAAGTATGGACGTCTGTCTCTCTCGTACGGCCACATCCTCCTGCACGCACTGCAGACCAGCAGCCCGCCAACCAACGCTCTGACTGTGCCGGTATATCGTCTCACTCGAACATAATAATTTCAATTATGACTCCAAAATTATTTACCACAATGGGTTCCTTTTTAGAAATATTGTTAATCGCGATGGGCATGGCTAAATGAAAATACTAGGAATAATAATTTATTAATTTCACACGAAATTTTTGAGAATACCGCAAGGGGGTAATTTACTAATTTTAACCCAAGTTCAGAACCAGCATTCTGCCAGGTTCGGACCTTGGAGCAGATTGATTACCTCACAAAGGAATGTTTTTTGATCGAATATTCATGGTAGTGTATGGTCTTTAGTTGCTTTACCCATGCAGTAATGCTTTAATACCTAAATCATGTTATTGTTGATTTGTAAGATGATTTTATCGGTTGGTCCAGTTTGCAGTACTAGCTCCAGTTATTTTACTGTACATAAGCGACACTGCTGGCCACTCACCTGCCACAATATTTGTTCACAGTTCGAACAGGTACGAAGACTGGTGCCGGTAGATTCACCTGTGGTATTTCTGAACGTGGCAGTGTCAGGCAAGTACTTGGGTCGTCTGTATCTTCGCCTGCTGGGGGACACCGAGAGGGCTAGGCAGTTCCTGCAGCTGTGCACCGGGGAGCGAGGGCCCTGCTACAGGTGCGGAAAAAATTAATTAAACATATCGAAATTTTCCGAGGTCGAGGCAGTTCTTTCTGGTTCAAGGGGGATATTAATCTTGTAAAACTTGTTTTTCGATCAACTTACCATTTGAAATTTAAATGAACATTAAAATATTTAACTAGCGCTAGTAGGTAGCAGAATAAGAACTAAACAATTTTTTATATATGCGTCACTAACATGTAAATAGATATCACGAACAAGACCAAAGATAATAACTAAGCACTCTTTTCTGCAGATCTACGAGGTTCTTCAGTTTACAGAGGCCTGGGGAGCCAGGGGAATGTTTACTAGGAGGGGACTACGACAGAGGGGATGGCACGGGAGGGTTTCCTCTCCTCGAGGGGTTAGGCCCCAGCAGTGAATATCGAGCTTCAGTCAGAGAGGGGCTGGTGGCGGGCAGTAATGGACAGCATTCGGCGCTCTTTGGCATTTTCCTCAAGTGAGATTTCTCCACGATCTTTATATTTTTTTCATTTCACGTGTAAGGCAAAAAGAATTTTCTCAACATTGATTTTGATGAGGTTTGAAGTTTGAGTTAAAGTAACCGTTCAAACGTAAGCACGAAAGAGTAAAGTGTGGAGCATGCAGACGGCAAGTTTTGCCCAACTTCACACTTCATTTCATGTCCCTTTCCGTGGGTAAGCATGCTAGAGGACATAGCCGCGTATGAAGTGAGTCGAGTTTTTTTTGTCGACTCCACAGCCACTGCTAAAGCATGCTAAAGCTAAATACTGTCATATTCTATCTGGTTTAACCTACTCACGTTGCAAAATGTTTTCACCTAAAACAAACCTGAGCCGACCTAACCTCATTCGTCGTAGGAAGCTGGGCAAGCAAGGTAGAGTCAGTAATTGAATGTAAGACAGTTGTGAGTCGGGGCAGCACTAATAGTTCACAGGCCAGAAGTTAGGCCGGATGCAGAACTGTCTGCTTATGCGAGCATGCATCAGTATTGCCTGAAGATTACCGGCGCTATTATTTTTAAGCGCTGTTGCTCCGTGTGATTTTCTTTATGGGGTTATCTTAAATCAATTGTTTAGAATACTGTCCAAGGACCCTACCTCATCTGTAGAACAATATACGCCAAGCCATCGCCAACATGCCCTTTAATATGCTTCAGCGAGTTGAACGGAACTTCGAAATTCGACAAACTGAATGCATTGACAATGGGGCCGTCATTTGTTCGATTTCATCTTTTAAACTAGGTGATACAAAAATTTAGGTAATTTATTTTTTTAGATAATTTATATTGTAATGACATCTGCAATAGTTTTTTTATTGAGCTATCAAAATACGATGCTTCCACGAATCACCCTGTACATGCTAAAGCTGGGCGTCTGCTCCAGCACTGAGCATATTTAAGAGTTACAATTGTGACAGAAGGCTGCGCCCCCCGTTCAAGTTATTGTCCACCTCTTACATCAGTTATGAAATTTCTGGTGATAAGCCACAATAATTCGGTCATGAAGCGTTTTAACGCAAATGAACCAAGACAAGGTAGTGAATGCAGTTCGACTGCCCACTACCGTAACTAAAATTTTCCCTGACTTGAACGAGTTACATTGCATATCAGTTCAAAGATTATATTTTCAGGGACTGGTTGGGAGTGAGCGACACCGCAATTGGACACGTCATCAAGAACTTAGAACTGCTGCAGTCCGTAGCAGCTACTGGAAAGTTCAGACAGCTGCAAGTTGTCGATTGTGGCTTGGTCGTGCCTGTGTAGTAATTAGTGGAGGTCAAAATAATTCCTATAAATTACATCATAATTCTAGGTAAGCCAAAACATTACCGATCTGATGAAGACTGTACAGCTATCAGTAAACTTTGATTTGTAAATATCTACAACATACTCCCGATAATCAGCAATGTAACTGGTAAAAAATGTTGAAAATTTTTGTCCAAAAAGGTTTTAGATATATCGACGTCTTTCAGTGTTCCGTTTGCATTGAACTGTGCAAGTTTGTGTCGTTTCACAAGCTAGTCATTTCTCTACTCGTACTATAAAAACTTTCGGTAGACCCTCTGAGTTCTTTTCAGCTGTGGAGTACAGGAACACTCAATCCAGCGTGAAACGCTTTCTGAAATTTCTTCAATACCGAAAGTTGTGGGATACGTACATAAAGTTTCAAAACAATAAATTCATGCATAAACTAATAAGAATTTTAAATTTTTATTTTCAAGCCAATAAGAACTTTAAATTTCTATATTCAAGTCAACAAGAACTTCAAGTTTCTTCTTAAACTGCGCTATCTTTCAGGCATGAAGTTCAGGAAGTTACGCGTTTTTACGAAGGTTAAAACTTTCTTTTGGGTATCATCAGCAGTAGCATTTCTCAAAGCTAGATTCTTTCCGTCTCAAATTCGTCCTAATTGCGGCAGTGAGAGGGAATGAAAATTGTCATATTGCTTTCACGATGAGATCGCAAAATTTCAATGGTTCAGTCTCAAGGGATATAATATGACCACACTGCAGTGTTCAAAAGTCAAACCTATAGAAAAGGTAAAGAATAACAGATCTACTTCAATATAATTTACTAATTACGTTTGATTAAACAAATAGTCGACATGAAGACACTGCACGAACAACTATAGCAAGAGAATTTCATATCAACACAACTCTCTTCAAAAGCACATCTAGAAGATATTGTACAAAAGAAAAACAATATACAGAAAATTTGATTAGTGAAATAACAAATAAAACTCCTAACAGCAGAGTACTAGCGCACTCACGACGGAGGCGCTTAAATTCATACGATCTACCCTGTACAGCCCGAAGCAACGCGTTCGTCTCGGCTGGTATAAACTACCTACAAGCATAAATGAAATAGCATGGCTTGTAAAGGGTAGATCCTTACATCACGAGGAAAGCGACCCAACGCTTCCACGAGATTGTTGCCGTAGAGACAAACTTCTTCAAGGTGCACTACTTACAGACATTACACTATATATCAAGGAACAGGAATTGATGACTGTTGGCTGTCTTCATCAGATTTTTAGAGGCGGATGGATGTGACGAGTTTTTTTAGCGATCGTTAATAAGGTAGTTATAAGCGTACCTGTAAGTCATCTGGCAGTACTGGAGGTGGGTAGCGATAGATGATTAAATACACTGAAGTCATATTGTCCAGGAACGAGCATCTCAAGGCGATGATTGAATTGCACTGTGAACTTCATGGGTCTTAGGAGTTGATCTGCAATGCGTCGACTTCAGGAACTTTGGACTTCGAGGAAGAACGTTGAATGTCGCAATTGGGAGATCTGCAACTTGCACGACAATCTTGCTGAAGAAATATCTTCCTGCAAAAATAAAATTAGGGCTTCGGCCCAACTGAGGACACGAGGCACGTGAAGAAAAACTGTCAAAACTGATAACTTGGACAATAAATTTGAAGAGTAGCTTGTGAAGCGATTGTGATCCTCTTCGCAACCTAGTTCACACTCACAAAATTCTTGCAAGACACGGGGGAATACGTTGTATAACACCTCAGCTGAGTGTATAAAATCATGTGTAGCAATGCGTAAGGCAATGAGTGTAAAATGTTCCATTTTCTTTAGGAAGAAACCTTTCAGCTCGTCATACATACCATCTCATAAGTTGAATAGAAGAAACTGAGTTGACGTGTACACAAGTTCGAAATGACAGATGAAGCAGTGGCATGACTTAGACTAACCCAAGTAAGGGACGTAAGCTTCTAAAAATGCAATGCAAATCATAAGGCAAACGTTTGGTTTCTCATATTTTTCATGATCGAAAGATTTTACTAGCAGCACTGCCTAGGTTCTGTGCTTCTCTAGAAATGGGCATTCCATCCGCCGTTAAAAGCTCTGACCATCGATTTATTACTTCTATGTGCACAGGCTGATATTTGGAAGTTATCCGGTGTATTTATCCAGAGGTGCCTACATTAACTTCAATCAATATCCTATTTTTATACAATGGAGCAGTTATACTTTGTTTTCCAACTTGGGTATTTACAAATGGACGCGTAAGTGTTACAGGATATCACTCAGGATATAACAGCATTGTTCACTCGCATTTACACGAACAACTAATTAAAACTCATTGGACACGGTTGAAATATTTCCCAATAAAACCAGTCCTAATGAACAAATCATTTTAAAGTCATTATGTACATCACCAAAACTAGCATAGCAGAAATCAAGATAGTTCAGAAATTATGTCACAACAAACAGTCAAAATGCGTTCCCTGAAAAGTAGTTCAATCAACAAATTCCAGTTACAACTTCAAAATGAAGGAAAATACAACTTCAAACAAAATATCAACCGGGTCGACATTTTTAGCGCATTCTCTCATTTACGGAAAAAAGGCGCTATTGTGCTCGGCATGTCCGTCCGTCCGTGACTTCACGGACGGACGAGAAAATGCGCTATTTGTCACTCACTGCAATGAGTACTGATTTAATTTTTTACTTTGATGCCAGAGTTTAATAATAACTGTAAAAATGAATTATAACGATTTGCCGAAAATTATGTAAAGTTTCAGTGTGAATCCACCCTTGTCCCTCGAAATTTTTTCATGTAAGACCAGTTCTGGAAGAAAAAACTAAAACTTTATTGCTACTAAAATTTCACATCGAAGCATCACGTTCGAGCTAGGAAACTTGGCGTTGATCCACATCAACACATTGACGATCTTCTGTATCGGAGAAAAGGTACATCACAAATATTGTGATGCGCTTGTGAGGTATCCGATCTAACTTTACAGCATTGAATTAGGAGAAAGTGTTTCGAACCACTTGCTTCGCGCCAACTCAAGACTAGCTTCACGAATTGTTGAACTCTCTCAGCATTGACAGTGCACATGGAGCCAAGTATTTACCCAGGAATATAGTGTCCTAAGTTTCATTTGACGCGCTTCTTGCCAATCCTGGGAGGTAATTGCGAAATGGCGTTTAAAAGGCGGCATGAGTAGCACAGAACCGGCAGCGCTACAAACTTAGAAGTGCAATCATCTGAAGATAATATTTTCCGATACTACTGAGTTTTCTCAAAGAGCTTGCCAACCAAAATTAGAAGGCGTTGAATAAATGAGGCACGTGATTCTTCAGTCATGTAGAGATCACAGTAAAGATGCACATGGATGTTGCGAGACGGTGTACCTGTTGATCCAAGTCGCTTTATGAACTTGGATGAAACAAAACGAGCCGAGTTTGGCCAGCTAAAGAACTGACAAAATGGCCAGGCGTAAATTGATGCAAACATTTAGATGTAGTGGTGAGATGACCATCTAGTCGTCGACAAGACAAATTTGCGTTGTATGTTGGCACCAATTCTTGTAGCATGATGGCAAAGTGATAACGAGTAACAATGACGTGTGACTAAAGTAACGAAGAAGCGCGTTTAAGCAACGAGCACAGTATTTTTGCAGTCGATTTTAGTCCGGGTGTGGTCGGTGTACTTGGCACCGACCGTGTCGGCAAACTTAGGCCAGGTCGCTTCATCTAATGCGAGCTGCTGCTTGACATAGTCGCACGAGATACTACCGGGCCGGTAGCTAGGGAGAAAAGGGGAACGGTTATTGCAACAGAAGTGGATTGGATTATCAATTTGTGAAATTATACATTACCCGCACACAACCTCTTTAATAGCAATTTATAGCTGATCAATCTGATAATACAATTACTATCCTAAAAATACTATCCTTATAAATACCTTCTACTATCCTTATAAAAAACCTTCCCTTACAACTGCTTCAACATAGTAAAAAAGAACGATTTTCAAGAAAAGTCAATCACGCTCAGGTAAACCGAAACCATCGCTAGATAGATAACTGGAGGGCTTAGGCACTGATTGAGAAGATGACAATCTTGAGGAGAACCCGTGTCTTGTTCGCGGCACCGTGGGGGGCGGGAGCAGACCGCGGATGAGTCGTTGCGGCAGTGGAGGACGGAGTGTGACTTCAATTGAAGGAGAAGGCGCTGGCGCAGTTGTATTCACAGAACGGAGATTACGTCGATTAAATGTGGGCGAAGATACCAAGGCATAAAAATTGCAGGAAAACACATCTCACCTGTGACGGTCGTACCGTTTCCTTTTTCCATTCTAGGGTCTGAAATTCTGCAGAGCCGTACACCTCCATTGTTTCATTTCAACGGAATGGCGGTTCTTACTAGAGCGGATCGACATTTCATGGAAAAGCATTCTATAATTTATTACGTGCAACTAAATTTTATTATTAATTCCAACTAGCTTTCATGAAAAAAACAATAGCTACTAATGATCAATCAAGACGCAGTATCTTAGGTTCACTTACCCCGTGAATGTCTCAGATTGGGAACAAATTTCACAGAAACCGTTCGTTACCACCGATATATTAACATACCTAAATTAAAATTAACTTACCTGACGGAAACTTACTTGCTGTTATAACGAAGCCTTACATCGTACCAGGAGCCATACTTACCGTGTCTTGCTGATAACTCTATACAAATTGCTTTAAAAAAATCGTTCTGAACCTTCTTACCGAAGGGAGAGTTCGTTTCTTCAACGTTGGAAACATTTCTTGTAAGTAAACTCGTGGATTTGCCAATAGGAAGGATAAAAAGCAACTTTTCGAGGTCATAGTATTTATGAATTCTTTAGAGATGCCAATGTATTGAAGTAATTTCGAGTAAGTCGACACCCAAAGCTCCAAATTCAGTTCTTATTCCGAATTAGAATTGAGCTGTAAAATTTGGAGCAGATCATTGACGAAAATCGTCAAATTCGCTGGCAATCGGAGTGGTTGCTTACCTTCAAAGGAACAATCTTACCCAAAATTTACTAAATTAGCGCAGTTGTTGGCTTGCACCGTTGTGATGACAGCATGTCGTAATTTTCGGCTTTTGAGAAGTTCTGGCTGGAGTAACACGTTGCAATGTAGAGCTGAGATGTAATGCATGGAGTCAAACAGGATCTGAAGGACTGTGGCATTGAGGTTGGAGTCTTCCAGCGTCGAGTGATGGCTCAGGAATGTGGGCAGGACAACCAATGTAGAATGATGATCATAGCTGCTTTCCAAAATAATCGCTTTTTTTAACAATTTATCGTAAAAACACTGGATGACGGACAAAGAAATGCATATAACACATAAAATTTTCGTCGATATCTTGTTTCTCGTTGTAGATACTGGGCGCAGTGCAAGCTTATTCGAAATTTTCCAGTCACCAGCAGCAGCATGAGCAAGGAGGACAAGCACGTGGTCAAGTTATAACAAGATGATATGTTATTATAATTGATGTGTGAAGGAGCGAAATACTGATGTAATTTCCAATTGCAGCAGAAACGAAACGAACTTTACGTTGTGAGCAAAATAATATTTTCGGAGATAGCGGACATTGCATGCATTCAACGCAATCACTCCGTGCAATAAAACACTTAGGTGATAGTGCAAGCAAAATTACGCGCGCATATGTTGGGCTCGTTGCAGTGAGGGTCAAACTTTTCTCCTGTTTTCTGGTAACGTCGAATTTTCCAAAAAGACCAATTTTCCCGGAGAGCATAGCCATGTAAATCATAATGGTTTTGATTTACGATAAATAAAAGCACACCATAATTTCGTGGGTCTCGATGATAACTTTGCAAAACAATAGAATTGTGGGTTGAGGCCCCCTCATGTAAATTAGAAGTAAAACGCTTTTCTCCCTTCAAAATTGCCTCGCACTCGAGGAGTGACATCGTGATAATTTAGATCATTCACAGCTGCCGTGGATGTCGTTGCACAATACGGTGACGTGTGAAGAAAATCCGACCAAACCATATTTTACCGACCAACTAAACAAGAAACAAGCAGCACCAAGCATCACCATGGAAGAGGCAGGAGCAGCAACTGCGTAGATTCAAAATCCTCCCAACCACAGCACCTGTCAAAAATAACATGAAAATATTACAGGTTATAACTTAAATTAATACATACCCCTTGACGATTATCTTGAAGGCAGTTTTTCTTTCTCTTTCTGCAAACCAATCGATCAGGTAAGCGGCCATTTTAGGCGCATTTTTGTACAGCTTGAAGAATCTGTAATAGTTACTCATTGCCCACGCGGCCCTCAACTTCAACGCAAATGATATACAAATGTCCCCTTTCTGTTTGGGTGTGAGCTCTGCCATCAACGATGTCATGTCTGCAAAACAAGAATAAAAGTCAGACACTGTAAGAAGTCTATCTCGTCAGCAAAATTAAATACAGATGAAATAATCTTCGAAACTAGAGGAAATAAATTAGAAGAAACATTCTAGGATCATACTACCATTAGCGAATTTGAATCGGCTGGAGCTTGTACCAGCAATGCTTGGAAACTCCAGTACATGGAATTTTTTCAATTTTTTTATTTTTTAAATAAATACCAGTATTTCTGAAGAAACTACATTATTTGTATCCTGAGCATTTCAAAATTACCTGGGTCTTGCCGCTGACCTCAAAGTATCATTTGTTTGCTCGTTGGAGGCCATAAGAAGGAACCAATTTTACAAATAAATTCATTGGTAATGACTAATCACAAAGCAAAGTATGCATTAAAAAGGAAATACCGAGACATACTTCTAAAGAGTATGATTTTCTTAATTGGAGTAGTATGCGAGTGCTCACCTAGAGTGTTTTTTGTGTAAATGTAGTAGAGCAACCGATAGGCCGTGAACTCGAGTGCATTAGGGGAGTTAGGCACTTCATTGTAGAGCTGCTTCAGTTGTGACTGGCACTGATTGAACTCTTCATGATCGTTCGTCTCCAAGGCGATACGACAATGGCTCTCGTAAACCTGAAACGCATGAATAATAGGATTGTAACCAAGAATTAACCGAAGTGAAAAATTAGTTACTGTCCTAAGTACTGTCAATTAGTCACGTGATGATTTAAATATGAAGAATATTATGGTAGCTGAAAATAAAATGATAAAAATACAAGCAAATCATGAAATTTAAATAAATGATAATTCGCAGGCTTTTGTGGTTAATAGGTATAAAAACAAAAGACTTACCAGCACAGTGAAGGCATCTCGAATTCCTTGCACTGTCAAGTCCTGTCGGATGCTCTTCATTTGGTTGCAAGTGTACCTATAATCTTTGTTCTCTACCCAATCTTTCTTAACAAATTCAAGAGATTTGTGTAGTGTAGCCAGAGTTCTAACAGTGCTAGGGTCAGGAGCTGAGGTAAGCCTCAAGTATTGTTTCTTGAGCTCAGTGGATGTTCCCACAACATGCATGGCAGTCCAGTCCATGTCACCCGAGTCGACTGAAAAGAGAGAGGCGTTGATGGTTGCCATGATACTGGGGGTTGTGGTGGTACTCGAGTCCGATGCAAGAGAGATCGCGCCCCTACCGCGGCCCCGTCCTCTTTTGCCTCGTCCACGCCCTTTGCCCGGGGAGGTGACAGTTTCTTTGGTCTCCGACCCACCCATCATGTTCTGGAACCTGGCCGCGCGCTTCTGCAAGTGTGCCGCAGTCGAGAGATCCGCGTCCAGAGTCATCTTGCCACCTTTGCTGTAGAAGTAGATTTCTCCGCGCTGGTCCCTACGAAGAAATAGACAATCATTCAGATATTAAATTTAACCAAACAAAGGAAATAGGATGCGCGCTGGTCCCTACAAAGATTTAGACAATCATTGAAATATTACATTTAACCAAAGGAAATAGGATGCCAAGAATTTTCTAGATTTTTTTGAAGACGTCCCTTGATTTTGAGCATGACACCATGGAAGCAAATGACGACCCACTGCTATCATTGTTATATACGTATTATTAACGAACTTTTTCGCGTCGGTCTTCATTTTTTTGTTGGGTTTGTTGTCATCGTCGCTTTGGTCCGCAGCGCCGCCGCGGTTGCCGCCTCCGCGTGTGGCGTTACCGCGTCCACGCTTGACGCCGCGTCCGCCACTCTCACCTCGCCCTCGACCGCCGCGACCACCGACCGCCACAAAACCACTGCTGGTGCTGGCGTCGTCAGGGGAACGAGACGAAGTCGTTTGTTGACGACGAGCGTCACGTCTGCAAACCCAACATACGCCTTAGGCAATGGATCAAATAATGTGGTAGAAAAAAACGTATTTATAGATTCAAATTGTCGCGTCTGTACAATTAATATCAGGAACTATTATAGTTTGGACAAATCTACTAGAAATAATGAATTATTTGAAAATTAATTCTAAAGTATTTCATTGTACTCTTCCAACAAGATGGAAGTCAGATTTTTATTAGCGTACATTACACAGGATGATGCAAATGAGCGGGATTTGATTCCAGAATACGAACATATTAAGCATTTTTGCAAACATTAATCAATTTTACTTCTTACGTAGCTTGCACCAAGAGCTCAGGGAAGTCATTGACGTGAACCCACCTGTTGCGACCTGAGTATGGCGAACGAGACCTGGACCGAGACCGGGAGCGAGAGTAGCCCGAGCTGGAGCCTCTTCTGTTGCGCCTCTTACCACGGCCGCCGTCAAAACCAACGCCTTCTCGACCTGTCTCTTCTTCTTCGTAGCTGAGACGATCCTCGTTGAAGCCTCCTCTGCCTCCCTCACTTCTTCCTCGTCCTCTTTCAAATCCTCCTTTTCCAACATCCATGCTTCCTATACCAGAGTCTGGACCTCCTCCCCTCCCACCAAGTTCACCTCTTCCACAGTCATATCCTTTTCCGCCGTCAAAGCTTCCCCTCCCGCCATCGAAGCCTCCCCTTCCACCATCATAGCCCCCTCTTCCGCCATCAAAGCCTCCTCTTCCACCATCAAATCCTCCTCTTCCACCATCAAAGCCTCCTCTTCCACCATCAAATCCTCCTCTTCCACCATCAAAGCCTCCCCTTCCACCATCAAACGAGACTCTACCACGATCAAAACCTCCTCTCCCGCCGTCGAAGCCACCACGGCCACGATCGTAGCCCCCTCTTCCTCTATCGAACCCGCCTCGGCTGGGGAGGAGACCTCCTCGCCCAGTGGGACCGTCCTGGACGCCCTTGTCCGAGATGCTGGCTTTGTCCATATCACCGACGTTACCATCGCCGCGAGAAGGGAATTTGCTGCGAATGTTGGCAAACATCGAGTCACTGTGAACATTGGGCACCGCTTCCTCGTTCCAGTTCTGTGAGAAAATATACAAGTTGTACGCCAGTAGGGATTTCACCAATCATAATATAATTGCTCAGAGCAGAAAAAATGTATGGAAATTCGTCAAAAACTGAAATGAACGAGACAAAATCATTAACAGTTTGGAACACTGCAAGTTTGAACACATAACAGCAGAAATTTAGAATCCTCTGAGATAGGCACCAAGCGAGCCTTGTTAAAAAAGCACGAGCTACAAACATGTTGTTAAGTCAATTCACAAGCCAAGCATTTTACAGAAATATAATGCTAGAGAGAACAAAACGTACGTGAGTCCAAAGCGTGCCAGTCTTCGCAGCAGCAGTAAGCTTGCCTTTCAGTACTATCTCTACCTGATCCTTGTCCAGATCTGTGACACATTTCGAGAAGCATCGCTCCACGTATCGTCTGCAGATCAAATAATTAAGGTTAGATTCGACTCTCAGATGACGTCAAGCTAGTCAGTGGTAGATTTCAAAACTTTGTCTGCAAAGCTATGTATAAAGCCAATCACTGAAAGACTGCGTAGTTTCGCATCCAATACAAAAATTATAAGATAAAGGGGCACGACAGAAAGGTACACACAAATTCGTTTGAACCTAGAAAAGCATGACAATCCAGTAAATGTATCATTGCAATGACAGGAAGAACTATAAGTTTCAATAAAACTACCTAGTTAGTTACATGTGGCTGAAATATTTGATAGATATCCATTAATACACTCACTTCAAAGATTCTGGCCAGTCCCCCTTCAACATATTGGCAACATCTTGCTGGTTCTGCTGCTGCTGTTTATTGCTGTTCAAGTTTCCAGTATTTTTAGCAAGGGATTCTTTACTGGACACAACGCCGCTGGTGTTGAACCCTGGTCGAGGGCCCAGAAGAGATCCCTTGTGGGCCATGCCAGGCCCATCACTACGCCAGGAATTGTTCAAGTTAGGCGGTTGACCTGAAGGTGCACTTTCTCTCAAGTCAACATCCTTGTCTTGGTAAGGAACGTTTCGGTAATCCTTATCACCACTCCCGCTGCGTTCATCAGCCCAAAAGCCTTGCTTGTTCATTTGATCAGGCCCCCAGGGGCCATTTTTCTTAGGGGTAGCTAGTAATGCATTTGGTTTGTTACTGAACAAATTTTTGGAAGGAAAATTGAACTTAATTTGGCCTGAAGCAGCAGGAGTGCCATAAGGTTTATCGAAGGAAGCGTGAGGTTCACGTCCATCACGATCATTCACCTTATTATACATATTATCATCACCATGATGCTGCATGTGCTGATGATAACCTGATCCATAATGCTGCTCATCATCCATCCCTTGCTGTCTGTCAGGGTCCCCACCTTCTGGCCCGCTGTGGCCTCCATACCAACCGCCATACCCGAAATGGGGATGAGATGGAGGCGGGCCACGAGAATCTAAGCCACCTGAATGACTTGCTCCATAAAAGTCAGGTTTTGAAGAGTGGAAATTTGGAGGTGGCATGTTGATATCAAAGCCTCCGTGGTATGGGGATGCGTGAGGAATATGGGGAGGTTGGAGAGCTCGAGCTTCTTGATCTTGGGGAAGAGGTGGAGGTGGTGGAGGAGGACGAGAGAAGTCAGGAGGAGGATAAGGCAAATTGCTAGGTACATCCATGCTTGTGGTCTTATTGGTCTTTTCCAAGTCTTTGCTGTCTTTCTCAGGCTCCTCATTTTTGGCTTCTTTAAGAGCAGCTGCATAAGACTTGACAGACGGTGCAGTTTCAGGAGATTTGTCCTTTTTAGCTTTGTGTGCCTTCTCTCGCTCCCTCTCTTCCCTCTCCTTTTTCTTTTTTTCCTTCTTTCTTTTTCTACGCTCTTCTTTTGATTCTTTCTCCTTAGTCTTCGAGGATTCAATTTTGGGTGGAGGAGGCGGCACCAAGGGGGGAGGTGGCGGAGGGCCGGGAGGAGGAGGGGGTGGTAAACTCAGTGATGGTTGGGGGATGGGGGGAAGAGGAGCCTTGTCGCTCTTTACTGAGGATTTGGAAGAGACATTAGGAGGATTAGGAGGCAGAGGAGGAGCAGTCGGGTCACTCATCCCTGGAGGAGGAGGAGGTGGAGGTGGCACTACAGAGGCACTGTTGTTGCTGTAGTCCCAACCAGCCTGTGTACAAGGGAGAGTCTTGCTAGAAACCTGAGCCACAAATCTACATTCTAGATGACTATTTATATAGTAATCTAGTCATCATAACAAAATAGTGAAAAATTCTAGATGACATGGTCTTTATGTGACATCATGTGATGAGATATCTTAGACACTATTATTAATAAAAAAACACAATACAGTGAAATATCTCGTCATGAGCAGAACACATGAACAATTATATGCCGACAATAAACGTTTAGGAGTACGTCCTCAATTGCTCATCATTGATTCTAGCAATTAACAACACTTAGATAATCAATGGAAATGTTTACCATGTTTTTCATGATACATATTGAAAATATGACCATAAAGTGTGGAGCAGTCAGGTGAGAAAACATCCAGTACTTTCAATTCCTATCTTATTGGCATGGAATATAACATGCTTATCTCAATTATAATGGAACAGCATACCGGTAGTACAAATTGATGCTCATGCACAATTAAGGCTTAACTTACCTCCTAACCTAGGCCTCTTGACTCCTATGAGTTCAACAACTAACCTGAGCAAGTAACTACCAAGAGATCTTGACTGCTTTTCATTTACCTTAACTACACACTAACTGGGCTAATTGTTGTTTTCACTTGAAAAAATGTGTAGTGCAGGTATCCATTTAACATCAACAAAAGACAACAAACATGGACAAAGTACAAAAATGACAGAAGAAAATTATGGAATATATTGTACAGTCTTTAAATAGAGGTAACTAAATACCTTCACAAATATTAAATCAAAAAGTACATTATCCGAGCTACATCACAATAACATGAGACGTACATAGCCAGGATAACTGGAGTAAGGAGATGCTGCATAGTTGGCA
This sequence comes from Hyalella azteca, assembly GCF_000764305.2. Classification (NCBI taxonomy): domain Eukaryota; kingdom Metazoa; phylum Arthropoda; class Malacostraca; order Amphipoda; family Hyalellidae; genus Hyalella; species Hyalella azteca. The sequence goes on along the minus strand of NW_025939751.1, from coordinate 103,574 downwards.
CCCCACTGTCCTGGACCATAAGGTGAGTATGCAGGGGATGCATGGGCACTGACAGGATACCCAGGATACACTGCAGGAGAGCCACCAGTGTAGCTGCCTGAGTACCAGCCTGAAGATTTAGCATCTTCGCTTTTGCTGGCACTCTTGTCTAGGCTGCTGTCTGTTTTATTTCTTTCTGTTGTGCTGCTCATGTTGTCCTGGATTAGTTATCCACCTGAAGAAAATTGTCTTGTTAATACTGGGGTACAAAAATTAAGTCTGACTGCATAAACTAGATTTGTCTTCAAGCAAAACCACACATCATGAAAGATATTTCATGGTTATGGTTGTAATTAGCACAGGCCCAAAGTTAAAAGCAAAAACAGACATCTTCAGAGGTGTGCAATAGAATAATTTTCTTTGTAAATCATTATCAGTCAAATTTAATAGAGGATCATCTAAGGGGATCAGTTCAACTAAGTCCACATGATGTAACATTGGATAAAGGACATATATGCACAGAATGCATAAGGAGAATAAGCAGAATGCAAATTCCACTTGCAGAAATGCAAGTGAAATTTTTCATCTAAACAGATTGAGCATCAATGACAAGCAAACAAAATTGATGCAGTAGTCAGTAGGGTTCACAGTTATTGCGGAATGTAGCACAAGGTTCTGAATTTAGTCCAAGTCTAGCTCAACATTGAAAAATCCACAGTTATTAACCAGCTATGAATACTGGGCCACATCAAGTCAATTCATTTCAAGTGTACAAGATAACAGATTACAGATATAGATCAGCAGCTGAATCATTCTAAACCTATTTCACTTCTATGACAGTAGGGAATTCTCCTACTTGCTATTGACCTATGAGACATATTTTTCCCCTGAATTCGGAATATTGTGGCCTGGTTGTGCACTTATGTTAACAAATAAATAGGAGATAATCATCTAGAAGGAATTTTGCAGCCCCAAAAATGGTAGGTAAGTTTTGACTGTCAAGGACTAAAGGTAGATCTAAATCAATGTATTCCAGTGAGTCCATGGTGGAATTCCAAGAAGTAGTTGGTCATTTAGGTGCAGCAGGACAACTGAAGCACTCTTCACTTGAAAGGGGGCAGGAGGGGGTGCAATTGTAGGGCCTTGCAGCCTGCAGGAGTGCTAATTGTAAAATTGCTAAAGAAATGCCAGTGATTTGGGTGGTGGAGTGCTGTGGTGCAGTCATTGAGGCTACCTCACTCCTTTTGGAGGGGCACGCTCCTATTTTGGGCACCACACTCCTCAATTACATAGTTCCATGGTCTTTAGAATGCCACTATGTATAATTATTCCACTCCAGGTCCAAGTCCTAGGCTATGCAGGCATGGAACATTTCTACCTTCCAGGCCACAACTAGAGCCATCCTGCAAATTAAGAACAGCAAGATTCCAGCTAGGTGGATTACCTCTGATGTGACTGTTATAAAAATGACCAATTAAGCTGCAAGATTACGAATGTGGTAAAAAATTTGTCACTTTAGAGCCGAGAGATTTCAGATAATAGTAGGAAAATTAAAATTATAATTCTACTTGACTGCTCCTCTGAATTCTACAGCCAGCCATACAGCCAGGCTGCAGAAAGTGGGTGAATATTGCAAGATCTTTGGCGATGCATCAGCAGCAAAATTTATGCTTTCAGAAGATCTTGCCAACACATTTGGATTAAAAATATTGCATTTTAGATATTCACCAGTCTTTGGCAAACTATTAGGGAAATAGTTGAAAATCTGAAAGACTGCATGCGCGCATAGTAAGGTTTCCAGTACATTGGATGGATCAGGATGCAGTGAAGCTTGTCCAGAAATCAGTTGTGATCAGGGTTGGCATTGATTAAATCAAACTGATTAAATCATTAGATTTTTTATAAAAATCATGATTTTATGATTTTTATTTCATTTTTATATATTTAAATATATTGAGTGGCAGTCTTTAATTTATTTTGAGGTATTATTATTCATGGTTCAATATGAATGTACTATGACAAATTGGAATATGAACTTGTTGCCTTTAGTGTGCATTAGGTTCCAATGAATTGAATGTTTTTGGTACAGAGGCATCAAGTGTTGCAATACATTGTACACAGCTAGCAGCTTAGCTAATTCTTATAAGGCTATAAGTAGTCTTCAACTATTTGATTATTGGTTATATATTAATTACAATATACAATTTAAATGTGTTAGCTAGCTTATACATGGTGGGGCAGAACCAATTGAGCAGTTTTGAGGTGAAATAAAAAAAGTAATAGAGGTACATAAAGAAGAAAGTTTATTTTCCTCAATGTTAGCATAACATACCATTTAAAATGCTTATTTTCTGAAAATCATATGAGGAAGACGGTGTCCTGTAGCTGTATCACACTGTGTTGGAGTCATTCTCAGAACTTTCCTACAGCACATTTATGCATATGGTGAGGTATGGCCATAATCTCTGCTGCAAAAATTTGTTCCCTTAGCTGTAGTAGGGTGTGAGGGCAACTTTGGAACACCCTCTCTTTTATATGTCCCCAAAGAAAGAAATATCAAATGCTCAAATCAGGTGACCTCTCAGGCCACTGTAAATCACTCCTCAGAGACACCAGATGTCCAGAAAACCTGCATTTCAAAACATTGAGTGACAATTGGGCTGTGTGAGCTGTAGCCCCATCCTGCTGGAACCACACATCTCCCAATGCTTCATTTTCAACAATGTTTTCCATCCTGGGCTGCAAGAAATTTTTTTTACCAAAAAATAAAATTGATTTTACCACCCGGTCAAAGATACCCCCAGAGCTGGGGTAAAAAAGACCAGCGATTTTTTTTAATTACATCAAAACTATGAGAGGCAGGAGCCAGCAATTTATGGTAAGTAAAGCTAGAGTATAGACCTGTATTTTGCATGTTTCAATTTAAGTTTAACTTATCTAGTAAAAAAATGGCATCATTTTGAAAAAAAAAGTGGTCAAAGTTACCCCAGTTTACGGTACTTCTTACTTTCTTGAAATGGTTTCTGAAATTCTAATTTCTGGATATTTCAATGCTTGCCCACTAAAGGGTTAAATATGTCAATTTAAACCAGAAACAAAAAAAATTACATTTAAAAAACTCTATATAAATTAATTAAATGCAGTGAATAAAAATAAAATGTTAGAATTGTGCACCTGTTTTATTTCAAAGTGTTATCTTTTCTCATAACATTAGTCTCGTTTCAAATCGTTTGACGTTTGTTTTTTTATCGTTCAGTTTATGTTTAGTATTGGTTTATTGGTCTGAATAAAATGGGAACAGTGTTCCAGTCATTACTAGTTGGTGCATTTAGAGGGTAGAGTCTGGTAGATTTATAGGACATAAAACTAGTAGATTTATTGATAGTGCTGTGCACCGTGCTGTCAGCTACCTATCTGTTATGCGACTCTTCAATGTTTAGATCCGCATCCCTGAAGCGTTTTTGTATATTGAAGCCTGTTAAATGGTTAATATAAACTATAAATGAACTGATTCTAAAAAATCTCTGGTTTGTCACTATGCGCCCGAGGCACTAATTCGTAAAAGAATTGGGCAATAATCAGCAAAATCAGCACAAGATTGGAAAAATTGGACAATTTTTCCTGACTGGAAATGATCTATATCAATCTGGGAATGACTGTAAACCTATGTAAAACCCAAAAATTGCACTTGGTTAGGTTTTTTTTTTTTTTCACCGATTTTAGGCATTTTTAGCGCAATTTTTGTGTTCTAACTTCTACATAGGTTTACAGTCATTCCCAGATCGATATAGATCATTTCCAGTAAAAAAAAAAAAAATCGAATTTTTCTAATTTTGTGACAATTTTCGCCTAATTTTTTTTTTTTGACAAATTAGAGCCTTGGGCATCTCCCCCCCCCCTAAAACCCCTGGTTTCCCATGCATGGGTCCCCCATTTTCTATTATAGAACATATATGTATAAAAAATCGGTTTCCGATGGTGACCGCCAAAAACGGATTTCAGATTCTTTAGTAATACTTTAGATTAAGTGCATCCATAAAAAAGGTATTTTCTTCTAATTATATGTTTTTTGGGGTGTAGATTATGAATCTGAAATCTGTTTTTGGCGGTTGGCATCAGAAATTTTTAAAGGAACCTGTTCCTAACTGGACCTAACCTGCAAGGTTTTCGTTGATTGGCTAGGTTTTTCTGGCCGCCGCCACACGGACTTCAAACATAGAAAAAACCTAGCTGATCAACAAAAACCTTGGAGGTTAGGTCCAGTTAGGAACAGGTTCCTTTAAAAATTTCTGATGCTGACTGCCAAAAACGGATTTCAGATTCTTAATCTACACCCCAAAAAACATATAGGGTAAATGCAGTATATTCCGACACATTAAGGACGCATCGAGAAATGAAAAACTATAAAAAAATAACCGTATGCATTACTCAAGTTCTGTTTACTTTATGTGACTCGCAAAACACCGTACTATGTGCCAGCAACGATGAAACTTCACAAAATGTTGCCATATTCATTTAAAAGCCTTTAGAATGCAAACCTACCAAATCCCTATATTACAACACTGTGTGTGGCAATATTAGGCACGTGGTGAGGCGTATTCCGTCCGCGCTTCAAATTCTACTGATACGTAATGCCGTCATCCACGTGTTTGAATTCCGTTTGCTGTGTAAGCTGTATTGGAATACAACACGGCTTTGAATTAGAACACTAATGAATATTGAATACTACTTAATTACACTTTTAATTAACAACTATTGAGCTTTTAATTAAGAAATTTTAATTTTTGTACATAGCTTGGAATGATCTGTGTGTGTCCAATTCAAGTTGTGACGGAATTAGTTGTCATGTGTCTAAATCCATTTCTCAACTTAATCATCTATTAATTTATTTACCACTTGAAATCAGCAAATACAAGTATACTTAAAGGATTCCTAATATATTCACAGACGTATTTAAAAGTCTCAAACCATAATATTCTTCCTATACAAACAGTTACTCACTATTTGGTAGAGCAAGGTCAACTGTCAAATTTGACACATTTTTTGATGATCTCACTGGGTAGTGTGCATTGTCTCTCTTTGGATCTCAATATTTTCCCGCTAGATGGCCAAGACCTAGTGTTTTGGCAGTAGTTCGACGCGCAAATGTACGACGTCACAATTTCAACCATCAACAAACGCATGGAACTAAAACAGAGCTTAATATAAGGAAAAACTAAAGAGGTGACGGAATTACCCACGATGTCGGAATATACCGCGTTTACCCTAATTAAAAAAAAACTTTTTTTTGGATGCAGTTAATCTAAAGTAATACCAATTCTTTATCTACACCTCACAATCAGGATGATGTATGTTTTCGGGGAATTTTCCCGTGCATTTTCACTTTTTTTAACCCATTACTGCGCACAGTTGGCGCAATGTAATGAAAATTGATTTTCTTCGCGCACGTGTTCGCGCAATCCCGGCCATCAATTCTATGTTGCGCTGCCGCGCATGAGCAGTTTGTGGAGAAACAGACATAATACTCAGTACAGTATGCCTTTAATTATCTTTCAATAATATACGATTTTTTTACATGGAAATTTGGTGAATGAGAAATCTAGAACTTTATTTTAGAAGAAATTTTCTCCAAAGTTATATGGCAACACTGAACACCGTCTGTAACCTGTTTACATTTTGTATGTATAATAGCCGCAATTTACGATTACCATACGTTCCGTATCCGACAAGCGGAAGAGTCAAAAGTAACCCGGACATGTCTTACATTTTAGTCAGTTCAACTCGCGTAGTTGATATAAACTTTGATCTTTGATAACCAACAAAATATAACTTTTTAACTGTGCTGACTCTTAGAACCTGAGTTGATGCGTTAGCAATCTAGTTAACCCATATCCAGTTAACCTACACGTTTGTGTGTACGGTCAGTGCGATTGCGTAATTTGCGTTGCCGCGCGTCCATATTTAAACTTTTTTTAGCTTTCTAAAGTACGGCGCACGGTGCATTTTTGTACCAGCATAGTATGGCGCACTGCGCAGGTCATTACAATGACAAAATAAATTCCCGCGCACCTGGCACATCTTCCTGACCATGGTCTACACCCCAAATGCCCAAAAAACATATAAATAAAAAAAAACACCTTTTTTTGGATGCACTTAACCTAAAGTAATACCAGCGTCCGGCATCTCAATGCAATAGACTACCTACCTAGTAGCCCCTACTGGCCCTACCTATTAAGGGGAGCGTCTACACTCTACCCTAAAAATTATCTCGGCTATTTACAGTCGGATCACTCTGAAACTTGGTACACATATGTGAAATGGAAAAAAAACTCGCATTTTGTTCGTGTGAATTTTTCGAAAAAAATGAAAGAAAACGTGAAATTCTTAGAAAACGGCTATAAAAGGGGGTACTGTAGAAATGGATCTAGTCCTAGGATTTCCAAGCTACAACATCGAGACACATATCATTCGATGCGTGAGGTCTTCATCTACAAAATGTTCATCCCCTTTTTTTGAAATTCTAATTTTTGTGGAAGTGGGGGGCATTTTTCCAAAATGTTCGGAAATTTTTTTATTTTCCCCCTACCACCCCTTCTTTTCGCAGAATAAAATTCAAACTATAATGAAACTAGAAAAACCGGGATGAACATTTTGTAGATAGTTTATTTGCAAATTGAATGCAATATGTCTCATTGTTGTAGCTTCAAAACTCTAGGAGGAGATAGGTTTTCCGCGACAATAAGTGTGAATGTTGAGGAGAGCGCGACAAAGTCCCGAGCGCACTGCAATAGGCTCTCAATGTAGCATAGATACCAAACTAAACATTTCTGGAGCTTGATTCCACTCAAGGATGGTGGGAGCAACTACATGCGCTGCTGATGCGCACCTCTCCCTACAAAGCCCGGAGGCACACTGAGCTACACCTCATAGAAACGCTGTATATGTAGTGCTGGGCAGCGAATTAGCTCCTATCTAATTTAGTGACGGAATATAGGGATTTGGTAGGTTTCCATTCTAAAGGCTTTTTAATAAATATGGCAACATTTTGTGACGTTTCATCGTTGCTGACGCGTAGTGAAGTGTTTTGAGAGTCATGTGAAGGCAACAGAACTTACGTATAATGCATACAGTTTTTTTATAGTTTTTCATTTCTCGATGCGTCCTTAGTGCGTCGGAATATACCACGTTTACCCTACCCAAGATTTAAACCAATTTCTTATGTATGATAATGCTGGTAATGCCTGGTATCCTGGATACTTTACTGGTCTACTTATAAGACTCAAAAATGAACTTGTTGGAGAGTCTAAATAACTCTTTGCTTTGCCACTATGTTGCTTGGGCATCTCAATGCAAAAGGCTAATACTATTAGGCTATTAAAAACCTTATTTTTGCTAATTCCTTGTTACCTAGTGTTTTAGGATCAAGGGAAGATTCATGCATAAATTGCAATATCAATGAACATACCTATAAATCTTGAATAATTAGGATATTAGTTGCATCAACAAATAAATTGATATTAGGATTAGTAGGTGACAATAAATAATTGAAAATCAGAAGAGGTAAGGAATTAAGGATAGTGGACGAAGACTGACAGTCACTGACTCACAGTCTCACTGCCAACTTTGGCCAAGGAAATTAAATTGGTAATGGCGTAAAATAAATGCATACTATAATACTTGAAGAACAATGAATATTTACTAGGCACAATACCTGAAAAAGGAAGAGATAAAGCGCCAAAAATCGAATCAATCCGTCCAAACTTCTTCAGCATCCGCAACGCTCTTGGCAAACGTATTGACACAAAATGGCGAAGGTGGGGAACTTTCGCAGTAAATAAAATGCGTTTAAAGTTACCCTAACAAAAATTTCAATTAGTGTCTTTATAACTCATTCTGTTAAAACTATTTGATGTTTAAAATTTTCATACATTGTTAGCTGCTTTGGAAAGTTTTAAGTCATTTCCAGCCATCGTTCCTAAGTAATGCAGGTGAAGACATTTTAAGGCGGAATGTTTATTTAAAGCAGAGCAAAAATACGAATGACATTTTCGTGCCTATCTATCTCCAAAAATACTGTTTTGGAGTAGATTTTATGTAATTTGACTGTTATCATCTCTTTTATTACAATGCGGCAACATTGACAGTTCACAGTTCTTGCTAATTTATCCAGTGCAACAACGATGGCTGGTGAGGGTGGACGTGTTGACGATTTCTTTAGGTATCTGAATGGTTTCCTGGCGAATATTCGCCCAGATGACCCTTTGCCTGTCCGTGCCCCCAGCTACAAAGTGACAGAAGTAGAAATAGATGGTCAAATTCTAGATATTGTTCATCGTTATCTCAATGAAAAGTGAGTCATGTTGATTATTAGCACCTCTCGCCTTGACGCCTTATCAGCAAACGAAAATACAGGGTTGGAGGCATTTACTAATTTTTCCCATTAGCTAATTCAATATGTAGTAGGCCTATTTTTAAAAATTGAATAGTGTATTTGAAAAAAAAATTACATTATTAGAGATTTAGAGTCAATATCAAGAATGGGATACCTAGGTATCTGGATTCTGGAGTTAATAATTCTTGACTCTTGAGTCTATTCATGTTAATAGCCTATTTGGTTTTTACTCTATTAGGTACTAGGTACCTATTACTAGTATTAGGTATTATTCTAATATAGTTTTGAGTTATGACTATCTTTTACTTTTGCAATGTGTGAAATTCACACATTGCACACATTAATGACACATATATTCATAATTCACACTGTGAATTAAGACTACCTATAATAGGCTATATCAGTATATGATGTCCAATTATAGGCTATATGATGTCCTATATCATCATCATGTCCAATTCAGGCAATTGTCTCTATTAATTTATGTACTACTCTTGAATATTTTTTGTTGCTTCAAACAAATTATCATTTAATTTATGAATTATTTTGGTTATTATTTATCTAGAAAATTGTTTGTATTAGAATTCAATTTGCAAAGTTATGTAATAATTATTTGATTTTTGTTTGCTTAGGTTTCACTCTATAACTTCAAAGGTTTTCTGTTAATTAAATCAATCTCAAATTTCTGTATTATTATTATGGCCAATCTTGAATATTGCATGTAAAATTAAAACAAAAATTGTGGGAGTACTGTATATAATATAAGGTATGCATTGTCCTACACTCCACAGCAGGATTGAGAAAGTTACACAATTGGAAAAAGGTAAAGATTTCACATTTCATGCAAGTTGTGCCACTTTATAATAATTATCTAAAAAAATCAGATCAGTACTCACTGCAATGAGTGACAGAGCGCATATTTTCTCATCCCTCCATGACGTGAACTTTGTGAAGTTATGGACGGACTGACATGACGAGCACAATAGCACCTTTTTTTCCATTAATGAGAAAATGTGCTAAAAATTACTCATCTAACAAAAATTGTGCAGCTTCAAAAATTGGGAGTAAGCTCCAGAGATGACAGAATCCTTTCATGGACAATTTTCAGATATTATAGGTGAAAATGGGCTGTTTTTCGTGTTTTTCACTGAAGAAATTGGGAAAATGACAAAGAACAAGTAAAAATTGGCCAGATTTTATGGGTGTTGTTGTCTGACTCATGGGAGGCTTCTGATCGATTTTGTAGCAAGGACAAATACTGCTGTCAGTGATTTTAGTGTCATTGATACTAACAGATCAATAAAGAGATAAATTTTGGAAATTGCTCTCGAAAACATGACTTTTTACTTAATTTTTTTGAGTTAAATTAGGTAAAGGCACTGGGTTGGAAGAGACATTCACATTATTTGTGCCTAAAATATTGGTTTAGAAATGAATTTTGATAATGGGACCTGATCAACACCTGAAAATTCTGCTAAAATGTAAATTTCCTTAAACATGGTGCAAGGGCCACAGTCCAGCCAGACTGAAGTCTTCCATTTTGTTGATTTACTAGCTAAGAGTTGCCTATAGCATCCTAATTCAAACTGAAATATTTTGATTACAAACCTATGAAGCTAAGTAATGATGCTTAGTAGTAACCAATAAATTTTTATGATGTTATTGTATTTTCTGGTGTCAATTGCACTGTAGGACCTCAAAAAGCAGTATTTAACCAATAATTTAGCCACACACAACTTGAATATGATGCTTTCAACCATTATGTCTCTGTTCTCAATGCCACTTGTTTCTGTTGTCCAATTATTGTGTTTCGAAAAGTCATATTGAAGTATCAAAAGTAATGCTGCTTGGTGCCTTCCTGTTAGCGAATTGCGTTTTGGAAGTGTCAGATAACGCTGCTTGGCTCCCTCCTGTTAGCGAAATGCATTTTGGAAGTGTCAGATAACGCTGCTTGGCTCCCTCTTGTTAGTGAATTGCGTTTTGGAAGTGTTAGATAACGCTGCTTGCTCTCTCCTGTTAGCGAATTGCGTTTTGGAAGTGTCAGATAACGCTGCTCGGCTCCCTCCTGTTACCGAATTGCGTTTTGGAAGTGTTAGATAACGCTGCTTGGCTCCCTTCTGTTACCGAATTGCGTTTTGGAAGTGTTAGATAACGCTGCTTGGCTCCCTTCTGTTACCGAATTGCGTTTTGTAAGCATCATGTTACGCTGCTCCGCGCCCTCGTTAGCGAAAGCCTGGATGCCGCGTATATACGTACAAAGCGCGCGCCTGAGAATGTGCAGCCACTCGTGCGTAATATTTTCCAGCCGCCGTTAACTAACTACTGCGTGTTAAGCTGCAGCTGTTACAATTTTGATGTTTACGAGCTCTTTAGTTTGTGTGCCTATGATGACTTAGGTAACAATAAAAGCCTTGTAAGCGTTCTACAGTTACACGAAAATTTATTTGTTGTGAATTCTTACCTAATTGTCGTTGTGGGAGCCGTATGGTATCTTTATATGATTACCTTTAGGACGCTTCGTGTGTAGTGACGAGCTATTAATATGGTTTAAATTATGGAAAGAAGGCAGTATTTTGTTATTTTTTTGTTGTGTGTATGTTGATTACAACCGACCTGAAGATGTCACCGTTATTCTCTGCAGTCTAATTACCTTTGTCTCGTTACTTTCAGCGCTATCATATTCCTGATAAGAACTCGAACGAGATGCTTTGTAATGATCCCTGGTACTGCATAGCAAAGGTCAACTGGAGATTCGTGCAATGACAATTGTTTTCAGAGCTCGCGTCTTGCGTAACAACGACTCTATTATTACTCTGAATTTATCTTGATAAATATTGGTCAAGTTTTCTGATGGACGGTTAATAAAGTTAGTAGGCAGTTTGTTCACAATTCAAATCAAATCGTTGTATTTAGATATGAATATTTATTGTGTAATTGTGGTTTTAGATGTTGAATTTTTGCATCACAATATAATAGCCGGCAAGCGTCTTTATGCTGAATCATCTCGTGAAGCAGTTTACCTAAGGTGAAGCACCGCGAAGGCTCTGTAGCTTCTTGAATACGTTGGTCGTGCCGGTGCAAGTTTTTATGTTTTTATCCAGTAACTTTTCCACAACTTGACACACTACCGATTTCTTCCTGAAGCAGTTATGACCCTGATAAATTGTCCATTAAGGAATGAGTATGATGACAAATTGTTTGCATATGAGAAGAAATGGGCGAACAGGCCTTGTAACAGGTTGAACATATTACTGTTATATAAGAAGGGAAATAAATGCTGTCAGTTGTTCGCTATTTGCGTTTGTCTTGGTGTTACAGCATAAGCAGTATCCTCTGTCGGTCATTAGCTATATGTGGACCGCGTATTTTAAAACGGTAGTCATCATTCCTTTTTGCTCCCTATAACGTGCGGGAGTTTGGTATTGCCTCGTGTGCATTAACCTATGATTCTATCCTGCTGCATTCAGAAGTAGAAGCTGTGTTTACATGGACACGCCTTGCGTTTTTTCTGCTGTATGGATTTCAAGGAACGTCCTAACCTGGGCAAATTACATGGCACTCCTATACTGCTTTAATCGGCGGGCGTGTACAATTTTTGTACAGTTTGATGGGCGGAAGTGCCTATAAGTTATATCCTTGTACTAAACACCCCTGCTTATATTTTAGATGGTTTTTATAAGTGCCTGTCGTTAGGGTATGATGAAGTACGGAGTTGTATTGCTCGTCAAGGGTGATTTTCCTACACAGTTGTGACGTTGATTTTAGTTTGAACTGTTCGTCGTACTTTGCTTTAAAGTGCGATTTTGATCTCGTTGAAAGATTAACGCCAGCACTGCTTGGAATGATATAGGTTTGCGACAGAAACTGTTATTTTTAAATTGCTTTGTGGTCAAAAAGATAGGACACTAAGCTGTGGTTGCATATAATAACTGAGCCGAATCAGAGAACAGATAATATTAATTTATTTAGCCAGTGAAGCAGGCGATGTGTAGGGGTATCTACTGATACCAAACTTTCTTATCCTTCATTACCTCACTGTTGCAGCTTCCTCATTCTTTCTTCATTATATTGACTATTTTTTCATTATGGTAATTTTACTGCGAAAAATTGACTTAGTAATTTTTATTGTGGGATTCATTTGCTTTCTTGATCTCTGAATAATGAAATGGTGAAGGCTCGCACACTCATACCCTAAAAATACGAGTAGGTGAATAACTTGCACGTTTTACTGCGAAAACTACAATATCATAATGTTTATTCTAGACATATTTTTTGATTTTTAGTGAATCCTGTCATAATTTCAATCTTTTTCCAGTAGTTAGTCGTATAAAATCAGTTTCTCGTTAGATTTATTTGAATTTCCGTAATTCCTTTCATTTTAATACAGTTTCCACTTTCCAGTAGTTAACCGTGTAACCTGTGATACCGGTAATCGCTGCTCAACAGTGGATACTCTAGGAGCAGAATTCGAATAATAAATTTTAATTCAAATATTACATTCGAATTCGAATAATAAATTCGAAATCGAATTTGAATATTAAATTCGAATTCAAATATTAAATTCGAATTTGAACACTAAATTCGAATTTGAATATTAAATTCGTATTCAAATATTAAATTCGTATTCAAATATTAAATTTGAATTCGAATATTAAAATCGAATTCAAATATTGAATTCGAATATTAAAATCGAATTCGAATTCAAATATTAAATTCGAATTCGAATACTAAATTCTAATTCGAATATTGAATTCGAATTCAAATAGTAAATTCGAATTAAATTATTAAATTCTAATTCGATTATTAAATTCGAATTCGAATATTAAATTCGAATTCGAATGTTCAATTCCAATTCGAATGTTCAATTCGAATGTTCAATTCGAATTTGAATACTATATTCGAATGTTAAATTCGAATATTAAATTTGAATTCGAATTCTTAGTCTTGAATGCTCGGCCAGGCGTGGTCTACGTAGTTTCAACTGTTGAGGGAAATATCATGAATTATATTCGTTTTTTTTATTTCAACCGAAAAGCGATCTGGTCAAGATTAGGTACTAGTATTTTCTCTTTATATCCTGATAAATACTAACCATCAAATTTTGTATAATGTGCTATATTAGAATAAATTGTGTGAAAAAAATTGTTAGATGCTGATGAAATAAAGTATGAACTTATTTGCAAGATAAAAACGATATTCCCTCAATCGCATGAAATGAGGAGCTTGTTGACTGCCGACCGTATACGGCCCAAATTTATGCCGCCACAAATCCTTCGAAAATTCCCAATAGGGTTTCCTGAAGTCAATCCAACACTTCAGCCTGCTTGATTATACGATGTGCTGCTTGCCAGGCCCACTCGCGTGCCCTGCCTCGCCTCGGAAATACTAAACCAATTCGAACGTTTCGATGGAGCTTGTTGACTGCCGACCGTATACGGCCCAAATTTACGCCGACACAAATCCTTCGAAAATTCCCAATAGGGTTTCTTGAAGTCAATCCAACACTTGAGCCTGCTCAATTATAAGATATCATGTAGCACCTCATGCAGCCTGCTCAAATATAAGACTCGCTGCTTGCCAGGCCCACTCGCACGCCCTGCCTCGCCTCGGAAATACTAAACCAATTCGAACGTTTCGATGACTATAGTCGCCCGTAACCGCTCTTCTTGATATTAACACTTCGTGGAACCCAATAATTAATAGGTACTGATATCTGAAATGCAATTGATAATACGAATAGTGAGTTAAAAACTAAAATTATTAACAACTGAACGCACAATCTAGAGCTTCGTTGTGACTGATGATTATTATTACGATCGCAATAATGCCATCTTGCCGAATGACATGAACATTAGCCCCGAGTTGCCCCATGAGACTTACGATGATCATTTTATGGACATAGTTAATTAAACTATTAATTTATCCGCACAGTAAAGAATGGGCTAACTCCCAATTAAGCAAAAACAGCTCCATGTCTAATGTTGGGATCAATCGTCCGTGGCGGTGATGGCTCACTATATAGCTCAGGTAGTAATATCATCAGTGATAAGAGGCTTGACTTGCGGCAGCAGTAGCGGGTAAATATAGATATCTGATAGGAATAATATTGGAGTGGTGATGAAGCGTTTGCAATTAAGGTGGCCAAGTTTGACGTGATGCTGTTTCTTGTGTTGCGTATGGTGCTGTGAAGCTCTCCTCACTGATGCAATTGAGCTCATTAGGAAGTGCTAGACATCAAGTGTTTTGGCCGTGCTGCAATTGCCGACAGTGAAGGAGCTTTCACTTTCGTCACGTAAATGGAGGACTGAGCCACTGCGTCGGTCTTTGAAAACCGACGAACTGGCGGTTTTTTTGCTTGCATTCGCTTTTGATGAGCTCTTATTTTTGCTTTCGTGGCTCATAGAAAAGTGTCCTTTAAGAAGTTTTCGGCGAACGAGAGTAGTAACCCTATATTAGCGTACTATTTGTAGCTTCTCTGTTTTGGAGTTGTATCGCAGTATCGATCAAATTTAGTATCTACTGCTTTTTAATCGGACCCACTTCTTACATTGCACCAAGCGGCTAGCCAGGCTCACTTACCTCACATACAATGTGAAATCTACGACACAGTTCGTTAACTCTTAAAGAGAAATATCCAGAACTCCAACTATGCATATTATTTACTGCAGATTTTGTGTTCTACTCCCACGCTCTCGTATGTTTATGATTTCTTGCGTTTACACTGTTGGTGCAGTTTTGTTGCATCAGCTGTAAAATTGTTGACTTAGTGTGCCGTGTTGCAACGTCATATGCTGCGACCCACACTCAGAGACACTTCGGATCTCAACTCGTTCCGTGAAGCAAGTATGGCTCTTGCCCCAATATAAAGGACAAGCTGCATATATAAATCATCTCGTGATGGGTCTATCCAGAGATGAATTTAGCCTTGGAGATGAAATTTCTGTCGACGGATCATTAGATTATTTTGAGGACATTCCTTCACCATGAAGCCGAACGCAATTCATGCCGCTTTTAATTGTCTGCGTCTAGGGACAGCCAAGTATAATTCACGAGCACTCAATATGACTTAATATGATGATGACCTCAAGTATGACACTAACGCTTCAGTATAATTAAAGCCTTTGAATCACCTGGCTCTTTCTTGCTGTTTGCCTAGCGCATCCCGTGTGGTGTTTCACGACTTGACCGTTTTAGCTAATTGAAGCTCTCATTGAGGAACGATGCTGCTCATAATTTCGCCCTCTAAGTTGTGATACGAAAACAATATGTGTATGACTGGGCAAATAATTTTGTTCAAATATGGTTCAGCAGCGTTCAATATGACGCCTAAGAAATCAGGTGCTGAATCTTACGTGCTTATGAACGACTTCGACAATTAGGCGGATTTGCCAACTACCAAGTGTAACACTGCACAATTCTTATATCAGCGTGTTATTTATCACAATGGCCTCGAATTGAATGTGAAAATATAAGCTTAAATGAAATTGCTTGCTGGCTATTCTTCTATCATCGTCCATTACTAATCTTTGCTCCCTGTAACTGCACGGTGTTTATGATGTTTACAGATGCTAGTCTAAACTATATAATTAATATACATTTCCTTGCCTATAGCCATTCCAGTTTTTCACAAAGTTTTTCTAGGAAATTGTCGGCGACACCTTTCTCTTTGGTTTTTCCGCCTCGTCGCATTCGATTGACAGCCACGTGATGTTCTTTCCTCTTAATAGATGCCGCTAAATTGTGTGGCTTAAATTTTCCTGTTTAAAATGATAATTTTTTATATTGTGAGGTTCCAAGTGTTAATCTGGCCTTCAGCATGAGCATGATCTGCTTGGTGTCAGCGGGTTTCACCTGGACCAATTAACGGAGCTTACTTCGATTATTTTCTAATCAATCGGGCAGAAATTCGCGTCAACGCGTTGTGTAGCTCGGAAACGGTCCAGTGGGCCTATACTTTTCAAAAAAAGTTAAGAGATCGTAAGTTAATTAGCCTATCTTTGACGGCCTTTGATCAAAATCCACCAATCATAGACAAGAAAATAGAGCGTAAGTACTTACGTTCACTTAGCGAGTTTTGAAAGTATGGCCCCAGTTAGTTGAGGCTGATGCTGAGTTGGGCAGGTGATATACTGGCCGTGCCGCTCTGTCAATACAAGGAAGTTGGCCCCTGCGAGAGGCACTGTTTAAACCAGTTAATTGTTTGCGATGTGTCTGCTGCACGGATGCCCACTTGATTGCAAGCAAGCTCCAACCTTTTGTCCTGCTCTCAGGGCCTGGACATGCGAATGTTATTCATATGTTGATGTTATCTTATTTCCTTTAGAGGATCAATATGGTCAAGATTTATCCATCTGATTCTCAACTTAGAATTAGCAAGAATTATTCCACATATGGAATAATTTTAATTTATGGTTCATTCAGTTTCGAGCTTAAGGTGTAAAAAAGGGTCCAGTAATCCTGACGATTGGACTATGTCTCGGTGCAGAAGGAAAATAAATAGAAATATTTTCACGGAAATTTGTCCACCTTCGTAACCAAACAACGACAGAGTGACAGAGAGCGCATTTTCTCGTCGACGAAAACTTGAGGTCACGGACGGACGGACAGACAGACAGACGGACATGGCGAGCATAATAGTGCATTTTTCCATAAATGAGAAAATGCGCTAAAAATGAAGCTGGTCTTTTCCATGAAAATACAATAAATTCACTTGATGTTTTCTTAGCTTCAAAATTCTTTCTTACATGGCTATTCAAACAATCTTATGATAGAAGTCCAAATAACGTTTGAATGCTTTTATTAAAATTTGAATTTCTTTGCATTTGGGTACGTGACAGGCAACAAGCTTGTATGGGCCTGTTATTAAGCTGAATCATTTACATGGAATCGTCCAGTTTCCCCTTGTACAATATATTCTTGCGGCAGAAATATTCATGTTCAAAGGTGCACTTTTCGAATATGCAGCAATAATCACATGCCACATTGATTTTTACCTACCACAAAGTTGCTGCTTGTGAAGTGTGCTCGCCTTTTGTTGTGTGTGAGTCATGAACATACACAATTTAACTAGATACTGGTTTTTAATACTTTAACTAAGAACAGGTTTAGGACCTCACGTTGATAAAAAGCCTCGCGAAACAATACGCGAGGTGTAGTGGGATGAATTGATTTAGTTTTCTTATGATAAATATCATGAATATACACAATTTGAAACTATAGACTGGCTTTGGAAAAAATAAAATAGAACTGGTAGAGGACCTCATGATGATAATAAGGCTCAGACTAAAGCGTTTGTGCCAAAACGCGATGTGCATTTGGCACGACTCCGTACTGTGGGTGTGCGTGGGGAGCATGTCACTCAAAGGACAAGGTCAAGCCGTGTGTAGGATACTCGTATCAGGCCACGGGTCTGCAGCGCGACGTGTCATGTCTCCGCTGCTTCTTTGCTTCTTGTCTTGAATATCTTAAACAATAATAAGATAAATTATATAATTTCTGTTTATACCATTCGTTCAGTTTCCCTCGTAGTTTTTCTTTAAATTTATTAATTTTTCTACCATTCCCTTAAAATTTTCCCTCAACTTCTTGCGAGTACGATTTAGTTTGACAAAACACGAGGTATTTTATTCGTAGGTGCAAGTGGGGTACGGAGGCGGTGGTGCCTAATATCCCACCAGGCACCTCACGTCGAGTTAACATTGATTGCACGTTGAATTAATTTATTCGCAACGTATAGCCGCCGTCAATTGCTTGAGGGGTACGTGCCTCGTATACGTAACTCTTCATTTCCCCGAGTTTTAAATTAATACGTTAACGTAGGTATAGTTAGACACTTGTGTTGCAGGGACTGCCCGGTGTACGTCAGGCCGTAATCGTCGCCTCAAGGTCCTAAATTAAAGTGTTAACGTCTCAAGTAAGACGCTAAGCCACGTCTTGTGTTGCAGACAATGGGCCGTAAACGTCGCCTCAAGGTCCTAAATTAAAATGTTAACGTCTAATAAGACGCTAAGCCACGTCTTGTGTTGCAGGGACTGCCCGGTGTACGTCAGGTCTTACGTCGCCCACAAAGTATGGGAAGAAATGCGACAGCCCGCGCTCGCCGCTGTCGATGGAGGAGGCAGCGACGGCGGCGCTGATGAAGACGACGACTCCGATGATGACTCCGACGACCTCGTCGACGCGCCTAGCAACAACAGTGAGAGGGCACAACATTTTATGCATTTTTTCTCTTATAATTTTCATTTCTAATATTTTTACTATGTTTTAGAATTTTCGGCACAATGATGCATCTTTTTCGGTTTTGTTGAAGCCAGGAGATCTCGATTTAGTTCATGCATTCAGAGGCCGAGTTTGCTACGCCAGCTCTTCTAATTGGTTTTTATTTTGTAGGTATGAACACTTACAAATGCTGTAAGATACAAGCATAATACAAGTCACTGCCCGAACAATAATATTTTTCTGATGCATCAGCTCTCAAATGCTTCTTGTTTAACTCTTTTTTTTCTAGCATGGCACTGTTCCTGTCTCTTATACACATCTAGATGTGTATAAGAGACAGGTGTATGACTGGGCAAATAATTTTGTTCAAATATGGTTCAGCAGCGTTCAATATGACGCCTAAGAAATCAGGTGCTGAATCTTACGTGCTTATGAACGACTTCGACAATTAGGCGGATTTGCCAACTACCAAGTGTAACACTGCACAATTCTTATATCAGCGTGTTATTTATCACAATGGCCTCGAATTGAATGTGAAAATATAAGCTTAAATNATGGAGGTGTGCTGCTGGGACACGTAGGAAGTGTTGGTGTGATGAGGAGAGCTAACCGTAAAGCGGCCTTGGCACGGTTTACGGTACAGCTTTATGCTATACCCTGTATTTATAATTACTTTAGTTTGCTGCTTGAATGGGAAATAATAACCGAGTTAACCCGGCGTTGCTCGAGAATTCGCAAAAGCCTCTTTACTGAACATGAAATTATTAGCGGTTAGCGTTTCCTGTATAAACAAATGTGTAATCGATTGATGCAGTTTAGTTAAGAATGCCGATCTAAACGACAAGCAAACTGGAAACTTTATGCAGCACTTATGGGTCGTTGTACTCTGAACGATTGCGGCAAATTTGTTTGTTCGTGAACCTGGGAATTAAAAGTATGACTTCAAACGGCTGTTTTGGAGAACATGTAAGTGTTCGGTATGAGTTACATGCAAGTCTCATAGTACGGTGTGTGTTTTGCCGATAGTTACTTTTTATAAATTTTTTCGTGTAAGTGTAATTTTCTCGTTGTATTATTATTTAAATTTGAGGAAATTAGGAATTTGATGTAACTCGGGAAGTACCGTAAAGATGCTCTCGATGTTGACATTGTGTTTCCGCGATTATATTTCATCTAGTTTCAATGAGTATATCATTGTTGGATAATCAATAAAATCAATATAGAAATTATTAATATGGAAATGCTAGTGTAAAAGACGCTGTTGCGACTATAAAATGCTGTGCGCACCATCCCGTATCACCCAACAAGTGACACAACATGAGTTGTTTCTAATATTTTAAACTAATTCCTATTTCACTAGGGGGCCTCTGTACTTAGAGTGTTTTTTGTATATTCTTGTATAATTCCTGATCTTTTTGTCTAATCCTTCGATTGTTTGTATTCGCTGGCATCATTTGTTCTTCTGTGATAAAGTGTAACTCTACGTGTTTCATGCTAGCCCATTTCAGAGCTAAGTTATGGGGAAACATTTGTACCATAAATTTCTGCCTAACCTTCGTTATTCAGCTTAGACTCTTCGATTACTGGCAATAAATTCCTATTCCAGTCCTTTGATTCGAATAGCTCAAACGGCGGCTAATTTTTTTGTCGACAAAATGGTATACGGTAACCGTTTGCGTACTGACGATCATTCTCATCATAAGGCATTATTATATAACATTAGCTGCGATACGAATAGCATTCATTGACTACGAAGACAAAAGTTTATGTAGCATTCGATATTGATTAATCATGCTTCATCTTGCCTAATTTTTTCGTCCATTCTTATTTAAGAGTTGACTTGAACCTTGACTTGTTGCTCGATTTGCTCACTTGAACACGAAGACTTGACCCGAGCCTTCTAACCTAATATCCAACTCTTGACGTTTCCAAGCGTTGCTCTGTTGCTCTGTAATGAGATGAGCTAGAACATACCTAACTCATGACCTAAACACCCCGGAGTTATTATGTTAATATTTGCAATAAACTTTGGCAATTGTTGCATTAGCCTGTGAGGTTCTGTTTTGCCAAGCTTACCGATGTTTGTTCCCAACTGTCGCTTCCTCCGTCCTCTCTTTCACTACGATCACACATACGATCATCTGTTCAATTCGTTTTGATCTTAAGCCTCAATTAAAGCTGGCTTCTTCTATTCGGTAATATATTCCCTCCGCTGTATTTCTCATGTAATGTAATTGAACAAGCAACTGTCATAATCATTCTTGTAGGTTCTGCATAACATCACGCTATCTCGCTCCAGTTCATTTGCAACACATTATGAGTCATTATACCTACGCGCTGTCGGGACAGATTACTTACTGTTCCCCTCTCCCACACTTCACTAATGTACCGGGAATTTAGTTCTAACAATAGTTATTGCAATGCGTAGTGTACTATATTACTAGCCACATGCCTTATAACACGTATTTTCAAACATATTTGTTATACTAATTTGTCGTGACGTTGGACTATTTTTATGTCGTTATGTTCTTTTATACTAATTTGTCGTGATGTTGGACTACATGTATGTCGTTATGTTGTTTTGTACTAATTTGTCGTGATGTTAGACTCTGTGTATATCGTTGTTTTTTTTTACGACCAATTTGTCGTGATGTTGGACTATATGTATGTCTTTATGTTGTTTTGTACTAATTTGTCGTTATGTGACGAGTAATGATGTGATTTGGTGCGCAGTACGGCGAACCACACGCATTTTACGGCGTGTTCGACGGGCACGCAGGTTCTGACGCGGCGGTGTACGCGGCAGCGCACCTGCACCAGTACCTCATCCAGAACCCGCTGTACCACATGGACCCCGTCGCCGCCCTCAAACATGCCTTCCACTTCGCCGACACCAACTTCCTCAAGAAGGCTAAAAAAGAGGTGATTTGGGTTCAAGAAGGCTAAAAAAGAGGTGATTTGGGCTTAAGAAGGCTAAAAAAGAGGTGATTTGGGCCTGAAGAAGGCTAAAAAAGAGGTGATTTGGGCCTGAAGAAGGCTAAGAAAGAGGTGATTTGGGCTCAAGAAGGCTAAAAAAGAGGTGATTTGGGCTCCTCTGGCCTTGTCTTGAGTCGTTTAAGGTGGTCCTCTTGGCTTAAATAAACTTGTGAATTAAAGACTAAAACGAAACGAATACTTTGTTTTACAGTTTGAGAGAGTAGAAATCGCAATGAAGTCTTAACGGCATAACTAAGTTAAATTATAGAATACAAAGAGAGTAATGAAACTTGGTTTATATTTTTTCGGGTGGTAAAATGAGGTTCTTTCGCGATCTTTCTCGTTCTAAAAAACAACGAATAAGTGAATTAAAGCCTGAATTGAAATCAGAAGACTGAGCTAATTGATAAATAGCTCACATCTACCTGGTAGAGCGCTTCGAAATCATTTGAAAGTGATACGTATACTAAAATTGAATTTTTGTGAAATTTTGCACTCTCTATTTTCCGTATGATATTCATTTGCCTTTCATTATTCGCTGAAGTTAATTCATGAACAAATGCTCACAAATTGTTAATTTAAATTCAAAATCTTTGAGGTTGTCTTTAGTATATGTTTCGGACGTAGCAGTCACAGGCCACGTTGTATCGCCGCCTTTGTCAGAGCGCTTTGACTTGAATTATTGGAAGCCAGCGTTGGCCATCGAAATTAGTTTGAACCCCGACTAGTTCCTAAATATACCCTTACGCTCTATGTGTCAAAGATTACATTCATTTTTTGGATGCCTTCAATTATTGAAAAGTCTGGTTCTGAGTATTCAGGAATGTTCTCACTCTACTATAGTCTCATCTCATATCAACCTAACATGAAAATGTAATATTGACTGTTCTAGTGCACCCGCCTTCTTTCCTGTTAAACTTTCCATTCATGTTCCTCTTCATTTTAATTTATGCTCTGAACAAGAGGCAGACGACGCTCGATTCTCGCCAAATTTTGCGGGCAAATAATTCTCGATGTAAGATATTAAGTTCTGAAGCCTTTTTTAGGTTTTTTCTGTTGCAGTGAATAAAATTATAAATCTACTTAGAAGAGTTACCGGGTCACATGATGGCGAACCCGAGCTGATTTTTGTTGGCACTGATATTGTAAATTTTTTACGTTCACGAGAAAGTAATCAAATAATTCTAGAACGTTCTAGAATCAAATAATCGCTGATATGTCTACGATATTGAACGGAATTTCAGACTATAATGGCAGATCAGTAGCAGTTGATATCATGTTTGTTCACAACTCTCGCATGAATTCAGTTTACTTTTCGAAAAGATTAAATGCTTTGTTTTCTTCTAGATCATATTAACGTAGTACCATAAATTTCTCCAGCCCATTCAAAGAAAGTAAGTTCCTCCCATACAATTAATTGCAATCACATTATTTTACACGCTGAAAGTTAACTGTGTTCTGTGTTATTCTTGATTATACTAGTTGTTCTATCTTACGTTTTTTCAAATATCATTATCAAAACGCAATTTGTGAGTTTCCAGCTAATATTCTTTATTTTTTCTCTCACAGGTGAGTGTCGAATATTGTCAAGAATAGGCTCGTCTACACGAGAAGGTAAGATTGTGTTAACTTATCAGTCACTGTCGCGCACATCAAGGTAAGGTACAGATCATTTAATTATAAGATACGCAGCTGAGATATCAAAAATTAACTTTATTTCAATTGCCATGTCTGTGAAGTACCCAGGACTGTGTGGAATGTTCTAGGTAGTGACGAATGTATTTTGCTATTTTCTTATTTCAATATGTAAGCTAAGCAAAACTTTATACACGACTTCAAACGATGAGTTAATGTTCCAAATGAATGTTATTTAAGCTAATGAGCTTCGTATTCGATACAATTCATTGTATAATTCTAAGTTATTAATAATTGCACGAAAAGCAGCTTAATCGGCTGAAGCTGGTGAATAGTTTTGTTACAGACGATTATTATTGATTTTGATTCAGACGCAATTATTAGGTTTTAAAAATGTTCAAGTGCTCAATTTATTAAAGAGCAAAAATAAAAAATAAATAAAATTTGTGAGCAGAAAGTCAAAAATTTGTAAGCGTCTGATTTTTTTATAGTATCCCTTAATAAATATGTATTTATTTTAATACTCTTAAAGTACCTGTACTGAATATACCGTAATGACCCAAATAAATGCTTTCATCAATGAGATTTGGCTCAGTTGTTAAGTTGAAAAAATAATGCCTGTCGTAGCAGTGACCGTACGAGACTAATAGTACCGCAGAGGCGCTCATCGTTTTCAATGTCATCAGCATTTGTTGAAAAATCAGCATTTGTTGTTGTTCAATCATCAGCATTTCAGTCATCAGCATTTGTTGAAAAGCCTGGCGCACAATCAACTGTTCATGGCGCACGCATCTTTTCGTACTCGAAACTCGTCAACCCTGCAGCGTATTCTGTCTCTATGGCTAATAAATCCATTAAATTATAAAAAACTTATTCCAGTGAGTTCTAGTTAACTCTCTACCGCCTAACATGAGTAACCGGAGCAATATTGTCACAAGCCCACTTCCCAACAAGGCTAAGTTGCTAGTGGGCGCAAAATGACTTGCTCAGATGATTTCCGCCACGTACGACAAATTTAAAATGTTCTCTGCGTACAAACGTCCTCAGGTTGATACAAACAATAGTTTACGTATAATTTAAGTTGAAAGTTATGTTCCCGGAGAGTGACATACGGTGGTGGAGGGTTAAGATTAGCGGCAAATTTTAATAAATCGAAGCTTCAAGTTTATGGCCGTCGTGCAGTGAGTAACGTATATGCTAATATCATGACCTCATTGCTCTTGTAAGACTAACTTTAGGCAAGTCTAGTGTCCGGGCTAATCTATGGTGTTCAGGGGCCATACTTTCAAAACTCGCTAAGTGAACGTAAGTACTTACGCTCTATTTTCTTGTCTATGATTGGTGAATTTTACTTGAAAGGCCGTCAATGATTGGCTGATGAACTTACGATCTCATAACTTTTTTTGAAAGTATTGGCCCTGAACATGAAAGTTCACGTGTTTCACGTAGCTAGAGTTCAGTGGTCGAGGATCACCGCCATATATTTCCGCGTAATATCATATATATAGCCAGGAAATGTCAAGGGAATGGCAAGCCTGCTTAGCTGTTTGAATTGCCCATAATTGGTTCTTTACCAGGTTATAACGAAGTTATTACCACCAACTTTTTGCACCTATTTTCCGCGCTTTCTTTCACATTGATGAAATTTGAAGCCGTTTCACTTGAGATTCTTATTTCCATTCTCTTTATTATTTCAAACACAATAAATCTCTTCTTTATCTTTATTCAGACAGTCAATTTATACCGGTAATATTATGAATTTGTCACGATGACCTCAATATTTCCGTATAATTTCAGAGACATGCCGCTCGTAATTTAGTGGTTATTGTTATCCTTGCTTCAGAAGCGCGTGAGACCACTGCCTGGCCTATTAATTATGCAATAGTTAATATTGAGATGACATGTGTGGTTAATTCCAGCCTCAAGACGTGTAAGGCGACCGCGAACATTTTCTCAGATACCTTCGTTAAAACTTCATTTGGCGTCTGTTGGAGTGTCTCGTCAGCACCTAGACTGACTTACTGCCTCAAGAAAATGCTGCATTTTTATTCATTTAATCTCTGGTTCAAGTTTATTATTCGATGTTGTGGTTGTTCTCGAGAGACTGCCTGGTATGCGGGAAGCAGCCTTGATGTCAGCAATTGCGCCAGCAGATCTTGCGCAGGATTGAACCGTTTTCGCTGAAAAATGTTACGCTCATATTGGCGCTCGAGGCAGAAATATCTTCTTATGTCAAGTTCTCTTGAGTCTGATCGGTAACTCCTAGCCGGATAATAAGTGATCAGGAAATTAACATTATTCATTGTTTTGTGTAAAGCTTATACGGTCCTTTGCTAGAAGGAAGACTTGAGCACACGTCAGCCTGTACAGCACGTTGAAACGATGTATATTCAATGTTTTTTGTTTTTCATTAATTCTAAGATTAGTATGCAGCTGATGTGCACTACCTAACCCTACATCATAATAGAAAACAAACTACTGATTAATTGAGGTGGCTTCTAAGAACACAATTCCAGATGAGTTGCACCCGAGTAGGACAAGTTGTCGCGTTGTGTTTTATGCTGAAAGTTGATCCTGGTCATCACGTACATTTGTTTCAGTTCGCTGGTCCCATTTTAAATTTAAAATTAAATTTGACCTTTAAAATAATTTTCGATCGTGTGAAGCTAACAATGAATATTTCAAGAAGCTATTAATTTGTTATTTATGGATAAGAATAGAAAATGATTTCTTCTTCTTCTGAGAATATTTTATGCTGAGACAGACGTTCTCTGTCCGAACGTTGCAGATCGAAGCACTTCTACGGCGTAGCTGCATGGCGTTATTAAATCCGTGTTCATTGGTGAGTGTCGATGACAGAATCAGAAATCATAACCGAGCTTCTCTCCTTTTCGACTGAAGGATAGGAAGATATTTTCTGATTGACGACTAAATGCCCGTTTAATGGCTTGAATTTTCGATAAAGTTATTAACAAGGATCAAAAACATATTTCCCCCATATTTCTCACAGTTATTTATTACTCGGCGATTCGACTTCAGATGCTGTGTTACTATCGTGGAAAAATCAGTTTACTTTGTATTACATATTACACAGTTGTTTTTTATGAAATGACGAAAGACCATTTCCAGCACGGTGGAGCCATTTTTCTATGTCGTTCTCACTGAATTGCCTAATTACTCATTTTTACCATAGTATTTCACAGCCGTCCGTCTTGTATGGCAAAAGGTTCTTTTCCCTTTAATGTATTGCACAAAGATTTTTTAATTGTGGCTTACAACGTAGCTAGGTCGCAACGTTTCACAGTAAAAATCTAGACGTCACGCGTGGGATGCTCCTAAACATGCACCACAGGACTCGCTGAAGCAGCACGCCGGAAACGAGCTCATTTTAAAGTGCGGTTCCGGTGCCGTGAATGTGCGGCACTGTGTTACCGGTCAGGCCTCGAGTCCGAGGTGTGGTATCTATGAAGTTAGCGGGTGCTGTATGGAACTGTATGAGGTGGGAATGTATGAGCTGCTGTATGGAAATGTACGAGGTGGTGTATGGGACTGTATGAGCTGACGTATGGGACTGTATGAGCTGCTGAATGGAACTGTATGAGCTGCTGAATGGAACTGTATGAGCTGCTGTATGGGACTGTATGAGCTGCTGAATGGAACTGTATGAGCTGCTGTATGGGACTGTATGAGCTGCTGTATGGGACTGTGTGAACTGCTGTATGGGACTGTATGAGCTGCTGTATGGAACTGTATGAGCTGCTGTATGGGACTGTATGAGCTGCTGTATGGGACTGTGTGAACTGCTGTATGGGACTGTATATGAGCTGCTGTATGGGACTGTATGAACTGCACTGGTGCTTACCGTCCGTCCTGTGGGCACCGATGGACTGGCGGGACTCTCCGGACTGTGAGGTATCCACGGACTGGAAGGACTCGTGCGCAGTGGTATATTCTATGTACTGGACGGGCGCTTACATTGCACGCTTCCTCAATTATCTGCACTGTAGTATCTTATGTATGCAGCGGCTAGGCTGTGACAAGATAAGTTTATTTTGTGCACAATACTGATGCAATTCTCGGTGTCCGGTTGCTATTTGCTTCAGCTCTACGTAAACATGCGGAAAAACGCCTTCCGAGGTGCACAGAAGAAGCCTGTCTGCTGGCAAGCTGACGTCAGGACCGATGACTTCCTTCGATTTATGTTCGATAAATTACAGAAAAGTGTATCGTCAAGTGATTTATTGAAAAGTTGCTGCCATTAGATGTTAAAATTTTAAACCTATTAAAATTTCACTGGAGTCGATATAGCTCATCTCATTCTCAAAATGTAATAATTTTCAACTTCCGTCTCGAATTATTTTCAGGTGGTCAAGATTTTCAATTCGATTATTGCAACACGCAATATAATGAAAGTTTTTTTCATGGTGTTGCTACATTTTAGTTTCAAGAAAGGAACTGCATTACTCTACTCGTTGCGTCGATTTCCACCTGTCGACCACTGCATCTCCTCGCGGTTGGTCACGGCCTTGGTGATATCCATCGTTTATTTGCGATTGCTTTAACAATGCGGGTTCAGGTGACGCTATTTATCCCTGCCACCTTTGCCTATACTTTCAAAAAAAAGTTAAAAGATCGTAAGTGCATCAGCCAATCATTGACGGCTTTTCAAGCAAAATCCACCAATCGTAGACAAAAAAATAGAGCGTTAGTACTTACGTTCACTTAGCGAGTTTTGAAAGTATGGCCCCTGATGTGAGCCATAGGATCCATAAATATTTTGTGCAAACCTTTTTGCAGCAAGTCTCAGTGATGCGCAAGTTAGCACATTCGTTTGCGATTGCTTTAACAATGCGGGTTCAGGTGACGCTATTTATCCCAGCGACCTTATGTGTGCCATATAGGAACCACAAATATTTTGTGCAAACTTGAATGAGATTCGTGCTTGCATAAATATTTGGATCTGCATTTTTTGCTGCAAGTCTCAGTGATGCGCATGTTAACACATTCGATCTAATATGGCATGGATAGGGTAATAGATTTTTCGCGTTTTTTTCCAACAGTGGAATCCTGTTTATGCTTAAAACTCGATCGATTCCAAAGAACATCCTTGTGAACCCAAATTTGTTGGTAAAGGATCTTGTACATCTGTGGCCGTAAAACACCTATGGCTTTGTGTGGCTAAAGGGGTAAATTATCACTGCGTGCGCTCGAGTTACACACTATTTTCCACTAGTTAGGAGGCGTTTCGGAACTGCGTTGTGAAGTAAGTGAGAACAATTTTCATGATTATTATCTCCGGGTTTCCGGCTCTGTTGTACCTTGCCTTCCTGCATCCGGCAGCCGGTGTAACCGCTTGTTCCACATTATGGGTGGCGTATCGTCGGCCATGTAATGATCAGTCATGCTCATGCCATAATCTAGTATGAGGTTAGTGTGAACGCTGCCAGCTCTACGCCTCACTTATTATTCACCCAGCACATCCCAACGACTTAATTATTCAGGTGGGGATATGTTAGGCTTTCCATATGACGACACAGATCACATTCTCTAGCGGTCTGATGGCGGTGTGCTCTTTGATGCAATACAATGACTTATAGATTTACGAGACTATTCCTTCAACTCATGGGTTAAGTTATCTTATCACCCGACTGAAATGTAAAATGCTTAATTTTAATTTAATGTTGATAATACTTTATAGCGTTGAGCAAATGATTATTCTCCTGACTATACAAGTGCGTAATTTTACACTGTTATGAAAAGTCTCTTGTTCGTTATCTTCATGGTTGTGTAACTATTAATAATTCATCTCGTGTATTTTTCTGCTTATTGAGCACGCCATTGTTTCGTTCGGAAGTGAATGGCGCGTGAAAATGATTATACACTTGAGGTCAGCAAAATAAGAGTCCACTTACGTTTGTCCTAACAATCATCCAAGATGTTAACGTATACATTCTAAAGTTTTTTATCCACTCTGAGCTCAGTGCACGGAATTTTCGTTGGGTGGATAATCGTATTCGCATGCGGTCAGACGTCGGTCGTAAGCGCAGGAAGCTGCACACAACATGCGTTGCCCTCATGGGAACTCCAATGCTCCTCTTCCCACGCAACTATCCTGGACCAGGAGCCCTGCGGGCAACCAGCTCATTTCCAAGCCCGGATTTGTAAGGAAAGTTATAATTGTTCAACAGAACGAGTGGGTGAAGTGGTCCTGTCCTTGCAAGAGTTGGTTTTGTTGCTCGTATTGCGGTTTAGAGAAGGCGCAAATTGGCCACTTGAAGGTAAAGGGAAGAAACGAAGGAAATTTAAACATTTTCCTTATATGTGAGCTGTAAAAGTAATTGTTGGCCTTAACTAAGTGTGTTTTTCACTCTATTTTATTATTGATATTTATATTGATCTAGCGCCTCTTCAGTGTTTGAGTCACATTGGTTAATTCATTTGATCGTGCATGGAGCCAGATTCAGCTGTTATATATACGCATCTGGTTTCAGAGATATTTAAAGTCCCTGGGTTTTTTAATGGAAGCAAAAATGTGTCACACTGGGAAATATTTATGCAGAATTTACGTTGTATACTGCAATACCCATTTTTGTAAAACATTTCAAATAATGTGCAAAAGTCCTATTCACAGGTCTGGTAATTACACGAATGTGTGCGGGAAAATATTGCTGCAGTACCTGCTGAATATTGACGCAACATATGAATGCTCGCGTCAGCCTACTCCGAGCGCAGCTTTCTCTGCTGCTGTAGCCAGGGTCTGACGTGCCCACATTTTTTCGTGTTGCCACTAAAGCCTGTTTAGCTGACGCTACTACAACAACTTCAGCTTACCCGTGATGCGGACAGCTTTCGGGATGACGCTGCCAGGGTTCTATGGCTTCTACGTTCTCGGTCTGTCAACTCTTCGAGGCCTGAGCGAGGTCTTTGCATGAGCTTCAATTGAAATTGAGGTTGACAATGCTTGGTCGCCGCCTTTTTGGCGATATCGGCATGTATAGTTGGGATTCTTTCGCCCCCCTTCACCTCGATCTACCCTTTTCTCTGAGTAAAATCACTATATCAAATGGAATGAACGGAAAACAAGTAAATTCTCTCAAGTAGCGCATCATTGGTCGTTGATACATGAATGGCCCTCGAAACCTTCTGCGTGCATGCATGCGTCTGTATATGCGTTGTGGTTTCTATGAAAAAATACGAGAATTCACATTTCAGAAATGCATTACGAGAGTTTTAATAGTGGCGAAAATTTTTTTCAAAATATAATGAATATTGGTAACGCAATAGTTCATCCTTGCATACGATATTTTATTAACGATGAAAGGGTGCTAGTTTTTAGATAATTAGTAGTATCTTTATGTACTGAGTTCATGCCAGAAAGATAAATAGTGTACTTAAAATTGAATAAAATTGCTTGGCAACTACTGGAATTAAATTTCAAAGAATTCGTTCCAAATATTGGGGTAATTAAAGATATTTGTTCCAATCGCCCGAGTGTTGCAATGGGTAGCAGAAACGAATTATAAATTAGCGCGTAAGAAAATTGTGCTGCTGTTTCTTAACAACTTCAACTCCTGCCTCCAACTCCAGAGAAACATGAACAAATATTCATCGGATTTTCATCGGCCGTAGATAGTTCTATGTTTGTTTTTCAGTGAGGTATAAGTCAGTAGTCGAAGGAGTTATCTTCTAACGACTGCCGTGGCCAACCGGTTGGCAGGTGACCAGACTACTGAGCCTGCTGGTCAGGGCAGGAATGTCATGAAAACGTGGCAGGTTGAGCTTAACGATCTGTCTTACCGAAATAAAACCGTTTCGCGCTTGAATAAAACGATTTTTTTTTTCACTAAAAATTTACGTAGATGGATTATTACGGCCTGCTGCAATCAATCCATTCCGTTTTTCCTGAGATTCGTTATGAAAAAATGAGTAAAATGAGCGAATGCATGCTAAATCCAGACGTTTTTCTATTCTGCAATATGTAGTTTGTTAAAAATTTCTTATGCAGTTTTGCATGAATGAGGATGTTAGCTTTAAAATTTTATATCAGAATTTTTTTATTTCGATGTTTTGTCGTGTTTTCGCGGTCCATCTTAGGATGCCGGTGGTATGCGTACGTATTGTCCTCAGTCCAACACATCGCTTTTCACTTCCTCCCTTCATTGTACAGCGTTGCCGAGTCGGAACCATCTGCGTGTTTGTCCCTCAATATACAGATTTCAGAAATCCATTTGAGGATATTGAATCCTCTAATAGGGTTGGTTGACCTCCTAATTAATATTGTTAAGATGTTGAAATACTAGGCCGTTGTTGTCTCTGCTTGTTTAATCTTAATTTTCCGCTTATTGTTGAAATTCTTAGCTGGGATAGTTTCATTTTAATACTGGGAAAACGTTCGTTTCCTTTGTGCAAATATTTGATGAAAAAAAAACGTATAAGCAATCCTTTGCGATTCCAACGAACCACCAAAAATAAATAAAAAAATAACAAATACTCATTGCCGCGGCTCCAAAGAATTTCATCCTTCTCTCAAATGGACGAATCGTTGCAATGGTCGTGGCTGTTGTAATGTTCAACTATTCGAATGAATGGACTGCATCAATTGTGAAACTGTTCAGTAGCTGGCATTAATGGCTCGAGTTCCAACTACATTTTCATTTCGTATGCAATTCCATCCTCTCCATAGTAAAACTTAGTGCTGATATTCGTGGGTAAAAGTTTGTTTGATGAAGGTATTTACTCGACGAAATAAAAGAAAAAACTTGCTTGAGAAGTTTCCTGGCTGTGTGCTGTTCCATGCCGAATTTGGCGCGAAGACGCTGGAGAGAGTTTCTGGGGACTCCATCTGGTCTTTGCACGTCCTTTTTTTACATTTGTTTCCGACTGATTTCGTACATTTCGACTGATTTCCTTCTGCAACAAAATGATATACGGACAAAAAAGATATTTGCTTTCAAACATGATTTGTTATGCGCAGGAACCTCTAAATAGTATTTTTTAGTTGAGGATTTCTGTTAACATGTTGAGGCAACTGGGATTGTCATCCTGGAAATCTCAGTAATAATATTTCACGATTATGTATCTATACTTGTCTTTGTTCTGTGGAAAAACGGAGCAGAGTGTTAGTAGGAATTTAAAACGTTTCTACCATCAATATACGTAATGGTATTGTATGAACACGTACATTTTGCCATGCCAACTATGTCATTTTCGACAAATTAATTGTTTCACAGTATCAAATTGTGAAATGAACCATTGTACACGAAAGGTACTTGACTGATAGAGTAAACAAACTCAGCACATTTCTTCAAAAACGCGCAAAAAATGAGCCTGTAGGGTAAGTTTTTGTTCTCAATGATCTCACCTTTTAACACTCTCCACTCATATATTACGGTATTTCAAAATTCAAGCTAACTTGATGATCCATTTTGAGGCGGGGCGTCTTTTCAATTTAATATACAAAAAAAAATGTGGCTATTGCACTTGGTGAGAGGCTTTCGAGACGCTGGTATGATCAGTACTCGGACAGCCTAGCGTAGTAGACGCTTTCTCCACGTCACGAGAAAGGATTGCTTGGCATGCAGCCTGCGTACGCTGTGTCGTCGCCTGGCCACTGCCCACTAACTGGCGCTAACGGCCGAGCCGCTGTGTCATCATCTTGGCCTTTTTTCACATCGTATCGCTGGAATGTTGTGCTTGGGTATAACTTTCATGCCTTCTCATTTTCGTTGGAATTCGCCTATTGTACGCAGGTCGGCCGGTCTTAAACTCAAGTCGGCATGCACGTACAAACGTATTTATTGTCTACGATCGCTGTACTCTGCTCGTGCATGCTGCGTTCGCTGTACTCTGCTCGTGCATGCTGCGTTCGCTGAACTTTGCTCGTGCATGTTGCGATCGCTGTACTCTGCTCGTGCATGTTGCGATCGCTGAACTTTGCTTGTGCATGTATCGGTCGACACGTTTCCTTATTATAAATACCGTAGTCCACGCATCTTCACTCTTGCTTTCAACCAAAGGCGCAGCGGGATCGGATTCACCGCGCCTCCCACGCCTGTTGTTCCGAGGCTGTAAACAAGTTGGCTTCATCTGGACAATCTGACTGCCCTCTTCTTTGCCTGTCACCAGCCGCCTCCGTGCAACACGCCTTACTTGCGTGGACACAGCGAAAGTGATTGCTGATATTAATGCCTCGTGTGTGATTCTTTTACGTGAGATGTTTGGCGCCATAAGGTTTGCAAGCTTAGGTGGTTAGTTGTTCATCGCATTGGAATATCATTATGCATTCCTTATATGATTATCGCATTAATTACAATTAATTAATTATTTACAGATGAAAGGTATATTTATGAATTAAATAGTAATCAATACGAATCTATTTAATGATTATACATGTGCAAATGGGACATTGAAGAACGAACCGCCTGATGGACGTGGACTGGATTCTTAACAAAAACGAAGATAAGGGGGATTCTCAGTCGAAATCTTATATATTCAACGTTTAGACAACTCCGCTGCGATTTTTTTTCATGCCAGTTATAGAATTTTGAGCCTCGCTTATAAATATGGTGCATTCTTGCCGTAAATTTTTTAATAACAAAAATATTTGTTTTAGCATCAGTGCAGCGTATTCGCTTCTCCGAAACGTTGAGTTAGACGTCCACATTTCTCGGAGATTTCATAAAGGCGGAGAGAGCGTCATTTTGGGCACGCACCTCTGAACGCCGCATACCTGCAAGGGACAGCGCTTCCCGCTTTCTCGCTCGCGGTCCTTGAATATCATATGTGCATGTTTCTGCGATCGATTTTCTTACTAAAGTTTCTATTAATTTCGACAAGCTCATGTTAATTTTGACATGCTCTTTTTTTTCTCTTAATTTTGACAAGCTCACGTACGTGTGTTGTTGTATTTAAAAACATTTTTTCTCTTAATTTTGACAAGCTCACGTGTGTTGTATCTAAAAACATGTGCCGGCAATTTAAGTGTTTATAGCTCAGTATTTTTCGCGTGCGTTTTTCCTAATAATATACCTAAACATCTTTTTTGTTGAAATAAAAGGTATTTATTTGCTATCTGCAAATGATTAAGATTAGATAAATTCAATATTATTATTCATTTTTTGTATTGTTTTAGATTTCAGTTGTGACATGGGCTTGCGATGTTATCGAATGCTGGTGTGTTATTCACCGATAACTTCGAAGCTGCAAAAATCGGCAGGGTCTGAAATAATTGCTTACTGCACGCATCAATAATTGTTTATTCTTAGTCGAAATTTTGCGTTCAGCCAATAATTATAAATGTAGTTTTAAAAGGTATTCATATCGTGTCTTTGCTCGAATATCAAATTAACCAAAAAATCGAAGCAAAGTAAATGCTAATTAAATTCACCATATCTTACTTTAAAGCGTTATGGAGAATAGCTGGTCTTCGGTTCAACTTCAAAAATACTGATATAATCAACTGCATGAGAAACCAAATTTGCACGAAATAGAATAAAACCCAAGTGAAAGGGTTATTTAATGTAAAAGCCTATCATTTCAAGCTGAAAACAACTACAACCGTTTTCTTGACATGGTATTCGTGGAAAAATATGAAACGATTCCAAGATTTTCGAATTCGAAACACTGGCGATGGAGCTTATATTCTTAAAATCGCTTTTGGACACTCGTAAGTCGAAATATTTTGGCGTGTAGACGCACTGCAAAATTAGATGGGTGAGCAGAATTCCTGGGCCCATACTTTCAAAAAAAGTTAAGAGATCGTAAGTTCATCAGCCAATCTTTGACGGCCTTTCAAGCAAAATCCACCAATCATAGACAAGAAAATAGAGCGTAAGTTCTTACGTTCACTTAGCGAGATTTTGAAAGTATGGCCCCTGAACGATAATTTCTCCCTTGGTGTTCGGCTAGTCTGAAGAAAAAGTTGAGCGACGTTATTTCGACGTACGCTGATACGCACTGCGCATAACTGTACTTAAATACCTGAGAGGACGGGATCTGAGCAGGAATACCCTCCTTATAGCTGAAGACGGAACCAATTTATTAATTACAGTCCCACAATAGATGCAAGTTAACACTCGAAAAGTATTTAATCAAGAGACTTATTTTACCACTTCAAGTTGGAGTGTGGTACAGTGCAATTAATAATTTCTTTTCAATCGCTCTTAAAAACAACTTCATAATATCGTTTTGACGTACAAGGGTATCGGATAAATAGGCTTAGATGTACGCAAACATTGCCACACTTGCTCGTAACTAATGCTTTTGCGTATATATTTTTAAATTTAGTATCTGATTAAACGTTGTGTGGGGTCAACTTTTCCAATTCATTTCGGATTGTTGAATGCAGGAGTTTTCTGCGAACTTCTACTTGAAAAGCAAATTCATTCCTTAATGGTTGAACATTTTTGTTCTCAGTAGACCTTCTATCAGCTATGCCTGACTAGTCACCAGAGAAAGTCAAGTCTGCAAGCCTGGACGGTGTGAAGCAATTGCCTTGCATATTTGCAGCGATTCAACTGCTTGCATTCGACCGAAAGCGCCTACATGTATTTGCTTTAAACTTGCGCTTTAGAATTATTAACCTAGTAACCTCCTATGCATGGTGGCATTAGGGAACATTTTGGAAGTGCCGCCGGTTATCGGAGATATTTAACGAATTTAAATCGTTCATTATATAATTTGCGCGCCACCGTAATTCGTTATTCTGTTAAGTCATCTGGACCCCGAGGTGTTTCCTTTTTACTGCGTTTGTGTGATTGTGGCCAATTTCAAAAATGCCTTTGATGCACATTTCTGATTCATTCTTCACAGAAGTGGACAAGGTTTTCTTGAAACTTTTGGTGATGAATATATATATTATCGATGTTGTACCTGTGAATTGAGTATGGAAAAGCTTATATTGACTTGAAAGCACTCGATGAACCAGCAGCGATATAGGCACACAAGGAAAGCATACACAAGGAATTCGACGCTTTCTCTCGGCTATGCCGCTAATTTGCGGTGCTGACGCTTCGTGCCTTCTTGCTCGATTGCCCAGCCGCTTCGTTCAATACTGATGTTCTTATCGGTTGAATATTTTCACTATTTTCATCTAGTGTAAGTATGAATTTTAACGCATGCAAGATAAGGTTTCATATTTTTTTCATAAACGTTCATCGACTCGGTCGTTATTTGTGTTTATTTTGAATTGAAAAGCCACACCAATTGAACTTTTAGCCTATATATACAAAGCGTAATGAGACTGCGGTTGTTATTTCGTTATCATTTTAGTTATTTTCTTTCTTTCGGGTTCGCTGAAAGTCAATGGTTTGGTTTATACGCTAGTTGTTTAGTCATTTAATTAATTGCTCTTGTGTGTAGTTGATACCATTATTAGCTTTTAACGTACAATTCCCATATTCAGTTTATATGTGTCATGGATAAGAAACGAATGTCCTCAACTGAGCTCTGCTTGAAAGTGAAAGTTGTCAGTCTCGTTCTGATATTTTGATGCGCTCTACGAAGAGGCTCATTAATTTGCGTCCAGCCATGTAGAGGGCGGGCTTCGTTAGTTGTATGGTCCCGACTTCTTTGTCCTTCTCCTCATCACCATGTATTTTGTGGAGAGATTGTCACTTCAATTTTGATTCTCAAGTCCTAAACTGAGCTCTTTGTGAAGGAAATATTTTCCGGGCACTTACTCTTAAGTATATTGACTCTAGTATAGTATCTTTAATTTTAGATGAAATATCAAGGTTGAAGTGTAGTCTTGTTGAGGTTATTTTTAGATTGAAACCCTATTGAAAATAAATAATCCTGTTAACATCAACTTACAATGTACCAATACTAAAATGTAACATCAAGTGCGTTATGGTTCTTCGTTTGAATTTTGAGAGCATGTGATTCCTTTCTATCGTCTAGTGCTTCAAAAAGCAAATGCTTTACGTCTGCATAAGATCTGTTTGTACATAGAAACTAAAGGTACGTGTGTAACGTAATGAAAAGATGTAACGTTATGAAAAAGATGAAAAGCGTAACGTCATAATCTATAATCGCGTAGCTAACAATTCTACCCATACCCCGCCTGCATGAGGTTTATGATTGTAGCTCGACTATCACCTATGAGATCTGTACCCGTTGCCCTGCTCTGTTTTTTAATGGCGCTGTGGACGCGCGTATCTTGCTCCAGCATCGGCCTTGAAATGTCGTTCCTCGTATCCTAGCTACGCTGTCGCGGACGATGACCTGTGCCTTGTTGCCGGTCATGTCCGTGCTACGGTCGTATGTTCATGTCGTAATAAGGTGGGGATGAAAATGTTCTTGTCGTACTTGATTTTGGTTTGTATTTAGTGGTAGTCATGTAGTATGATAGTGGTCATGTAGTCATGTAGCGGTATGATAGTGGTAGTACTTACGTTGTCCGCCTTATTTTGAATGTTTTTATCAGTATCAGCTATCCCTGATATATAATGATGTTTTTGATGTTCCAGGGAATTGTGTTGCTTTGATTCCGCCCCTGTTTTGTGCGATGTTGATGCTAAAGCAATTATATTCACATACCACTGTTGCTGCACCTGGCAATCATAGTTCCTGAAGGCTTGCAGCCGTTTTACATGTTGCTGAGCTGCTGCTGACCTTGACAGCGAGATTCTTGTTGCTGGCAATGTCCCCTGAAGGCGTACCCTCATAAATCCCGTCTTTGGAGGGAGTTGCTTTGCAAATGAGCGACCAACACTTGTGGCTGTTGACTCTTACGAAAAAAAAACGAAAAAAGTACGTTTGCCGTCCAGCCTGTCGGACGTTTCTTTGAAAGAAGTTTCAACCCCGAGAGGATTTTCTTTCTTGGCATAGAGATTAATATTGAAATTATCTCGTATTAACATTTGGGCAGCACTAAATTCGTTTGCTAGCCTAATAGGTGTAATCCTAGCAATCATTTAACACAAATTAATTGCAGTGTACTTTTGTTTTCCCCTGTGTTTATGAACAGTAAATTGTATAATCCTCCTGTGATATCAACGCGCTATTAGGGACTATTTTCTTCATCTCATTACTGCGTATATTTTTGCCCAAGGTTTGCGTATGAGAACTGAGTTGGACCCGATACTTGCTGTATGTCTCAGAAATTCCTAACTTGATGATCGGGCATCAGTGATCCATGTGGTGAATGAGGTGAATGTGAATGCTGAACGAGGCCCTGGTATCAGTGATACATGTAGTGAGTGAGGTGAATGTGAATGCTGAATGAGGCCCTGGTATCAGTGATACATGTTGTGAATGAGGTGAATGTGAATGCTGAACGAGGCCCTGGTATCAGTGATACATGTAGTGAATGAGGTGAATGTGAATGCTGAATGAGGCCCTGGTATCAGTGATACATGTAGTGAACGAGGTGAATGTGAATGCTGAACGAGGCCCTGGTATCAGTGATACATGTAGTGAACGAGGTGAATGGGAATGCTGAACGAGGCCCTGGTATCAGTGATACACGTAGTGAACGAGGCCCGCGTAACGAATGGCTTTAGATGTGTAATTAAATGCGCAGCGGGAGATCATCTCTTGAGCTACGACCGCTCAAATCGCCGTGCGCGCTCCGGCCGCGTCGCGGGCTGCCAATTTCGCTTCAGTCTGTGATGTCTGCTCCGGCCCTGCCGCCGTGATCGATCTTGGCGGCGCTGGTTCTCAAATGTCAAGGTTCTGTGGTCTGATATTCATGCGTTAAGATTACTGGATTTCTATTTTTTTCGGAACCTGTCAGGATTATGATTTGGTGAGGTTTTATTGCAAACTTTTTGGGAGTTTATTGCCAGTCTTCGAAATATAGTACCTACTTTTTTCAGAAAAGTCATTTTTCGGCTTTTCGACATTTTTTATTTCATCCCATTTTTGATTCATGAGTGTTGCTCCTCGTCAATTTCCGCAAATCACGTTTATAATAGGAAAAATGTTTGAAGTTTCATAGCTGGATGTTCGAACTGACGAGATGTGAAGTCAACTAAGCTAAGTCGCGGTGGTCTGGACACTGGACAGTGCCACGTCTGAATGTCGTGGGAGCGGGTATCATGGATACGCTCATCACTGCGTATTACGCGATGCGTCGCGGTGATGCAACACGCAATCGTTTGTTCTTCGCTCAGGTCAAGTGTTGGATACTCTTTTTGGGGGGTAATGTATTGTCCATTGTTTCAGCTCGATATTGTTTATAATGGAATTGCAAGACGCTGATTAATCAAAGCACTGCTGCGTTTTGCGCCTTCCAATCTTCTCATTGTATTTACACGAGCATGTTCCTCCGCGGAAAGTAGGTACACATTGATCACTTTATGATCGGTTGAATTGTATGGGATGTGTTCGGGTTTGGGCTGTAATTTCAAGCCAGATTTTTCAGTGTGTATCGCAGATTGTGGATGTCGATCCAAACTAATTTTTTTTATCGTCTATTGTCAAGCCGTACATTATTTTTTAGCTGCAACCAACTAATTCCAAGAAAAATGCAATCACTTAAAATATTTCACATCTTTATTTTCTACAGCATTGTTCTCCAGTAATCATCAAACAATGCGCGCTCTACCCATATCGGACGAGATTATTGAACGATTACAGTGAGCATATTTCTTGCCAATTTGATTTTTACGTGCCATGTTTGCAACCTAAAACCCACGCAATTACTGTACCTGATTATCCGGTGAAATTATCGAGTTTTTTCTAACATGGCATAGAAGCTTTTGTGAGTTTTTCGTGAACTGATGATTTTATCCGTTTCCTGGCGGTTTTTCATACTACTGCCTTGCTTCACGTGCAAAGTTTTTGCTCATGATTCTACAACCAAACTTTTTTCGTTCACTCACTCTCCAATCATAGCGCGCTTAGCCAGCCTGGGGCATGGGCATAACTGTGCAGCGAGTATACCCATGCTCCTGTGCCCGCTGACTGACCTTGGGGCATGGGCATAGCTGGTGCAGCGGGGGCATATACTGGAGATTTTCACCGACTGTTCAGGTAGGTAGTGAAAGTCTGTTATCGCTGCCTAGATCCTTCACAAAATGAGCCTTTTTGCCTGGATTTCTTCTCAGGCTGAGGGTTCATATTACTGTGGACGTGACTGAATTGCCGTGTTGGCAGGAACTTTGATGCACCTTAACAAAAGTTATAGCTTATTTAGTATTTAAGCCTTTTGGTTAATACTTAATAATGAGGTGCGAACACATGCCGAAATGTAACCTCACATTATTCCTTAACTGATGACATGGTCACATAGTAAAACATTGAAATGGGATCCTTATTATACTGGAGTGGAATGAACGCATCATAATACTGGAACAGTTGCTGGAACTTTTTTTATTGTCGTTTTTCTTAGTCTAATGCCGTCATTTGCGTTTGATTTGCATGTTAGGGACGATCTTTTTTAGGCTTAAAAACAGTTTTTGAGGAGAATTATATGACCAGTTGAGTCTAGTTTGTGGCCTATAATTACTATTATTTTCAGTCATTTATTATTAAATATTTCGAAACCAGTTCGTTTTTCTATGTGCGTGGTGAGGATAAAACAAGCGAAGCATGAATTTTTCTTATAATTAGCCGGTGTCCGTTTTAGGTTAAATATAGAAGCATGTAACGCCATTAGGATTCATGGTTGTCTTGTCTACAAAGAGGTTACTTTAACGACCCTACGAGTGTTTGATACAAACAGCGGAATACTCCGACGAATGTTAAGCTTAAGAAATCTCAGGTATCCGCATCT
This sequence comes from Hyalella azteca, assembly GCF_000764305.2. Taxonomy (NCBI): domain Eukaryota; kingdom Metazoa; phylum Arthropoda; class Malacostraca; order Amphipoda; family Hyalellidae; genus Hyalella; species Hyalella azteca. The sequence goes on along the minus strand of NW_025939751.1, from coordinate 62,655 downwards.
GTCCTACCTGCTTTCCTTCACCAATTTTTTACCCCGCTAATTATCATTGGTTTTATCACCCGGCTTAAAAGCGCGATAAGTTTACATGTCTTTCGTATTGGAGATCACGAGGACTCGTTCAATTGTTCACTTAGTACGATAAGGAGACCGTTGTGCGAGTCTTGCGTAATTACCACAATCATATTTATGTCCTGGGTTAATCTTACCTAAGCCGACAAGAACATTTTTTTAAGGCCCACATCCTTTGCCTGACTCTATTGGTATATTTTTTTTCTGTTACCCATCTTCAGAAATGACCGGAAAATCTAATGGGTAATATCTAATCAGTTGTGCCAATTTGTTGTATTTTTTACGAATGGTTGGGTTTTAATGTTGCATTATTTTATGGTTATTGTTCTTAAGTAGAGTGAAATATTTGTCAAACATATATGAATTTCTGAACTGGCGTGAACTTCATTGACATTGAAAAACTCGAGCAGCATAGCAAGCTCATTAGACTTAGCCAGTCTTGTCTTAGTTCTACTGTAAATTGGGCTAGACTTGAACAGCGTAACTTCCGTGCCATTGAGCAACCTTGCATGCTTTCACGTGCGATGCGTGTCTTGTCGTGTACAACAAGGTCGCCATATCATGGATATTTTTATATTCGTGTCGATAATGCCTGATCTGTCCCATGTAACTTGTGCAACTACATGCACAACAACTGCGGCTAAGATCTGTGAATTTGGTACAACTGCTTGCATGTCTTACGTAGACTGTAGGGGCTGTGCTCTTGCAACTTGACCGCTGTGACCGCTGTGGAGCTTTATAAAAATTTTATTCTCCCACCAAGTAGACGTGGACTAAGTAACGAACTGAGTGAGTATTTTGCGACCTGTTACTGTGGACTAATAACGAACGCTGTAAGAGGAACTGCTATAGCGTAAGTAGTTTTTTTCAGTTTCCAAGGCATGAAAGTGCGTTACCAATTAGCGACAACTATAGCTTGCATGCTGCAGTGACTATTCACTACAAATATGTTTGTGCGTTATTCAAAATTTCTGCGTTGCGCGTGTTGCTGATAACCGATAATTCTTGCATGCGTTGAAACTCCTCATCGCTATTATAATTATTAGTTGCCTTTACAAAATACCCTATTCAAACATAACATGAAGAAATAATTTACATCATTAAAGTTGAATGCATCATTATATCACCTTGGGTCTCGCATGTTTAGCCTTTCGAAATTTAAGCATTCAACTTGTACAATCCCCAAGGAAACACTCGTAACGTAAATGTCGCCAGCATGATATGGATTGGCTCTTCACTAAATCGAAGCTGGTCCGTATCACTGTCTCAGGACTCTCATATGCTTTGCATAGCGCTCGTCACGAGTTCCCATAAAGCCCGTCTCATTTCTTGTTTTTTTATGAACGACATCAGAGCCAGTATTCAATTATTTAATTAATAAAAGGGTGTGCCGCAGAAAATTCTTCCCATTTCAGTACTCATTGTGCAACTCACTGCTGCGCTTAGTATAATTCGAGGGTCCCACTCTGCTCTCCTTAATGTAATTCGAGTGTCGCTCACTGCAACGTTTCATGATTAAACGTTCCCATGCCCCTCACTGCTGCCCCTCAGCAGCGTCGCTACGGCCCTCAGTGTGTTCTCCATGCCCCTCACTGCTGCCCCTTCACCGCAAATCACGCACTTTCTCCTCTGCGATGCGCCTAGCTTGGGGAGTCCAGTATGGCAACTATTCCTCGTTTTAGTTGCCTGATTTTGTTCTTGTCAATTTTGTACACATTCCTCTAAGTTAGTGCTTTAATAAGGAGGTTTTGTTTTCTACGTTGAAGAATAATTTAGAGAGTCAAGTTCTAAACTGTTTTTTGTTGTTCAAATCTTGGTTCAATCTCCAGTTTCGTATTTCCACGAAGACCTGAGTTGACATGCATTCTGCACTCTACGTTGATTGGTATCACTTAATAATTGATGTTAGTCTCTATGGTTAGTAAAGGTTTGAGAAAATCTCAATATATCTTCGAGTGGCTGCAACATTCCACGCATGCCTGAACGGTGACTGCTTCCATGAGATTACCGACCCTGCCGTACGTCTGCCGCGGTCTCTGCATGTGAGCGTCAGAATGAAAGTGAACTTATCGAGGAACTGGTTTACTTCTCCCTCTAAACTTTACTTTTCTTTGCATGGACATGTGTGTGAATAGCCTCTCGCTTTCATAGTTATCGTGCATGCTCCAGTGTTCCATTTATCTGTAGCTGGCTCCGAAGTTTGTTTAAACTCACGTTAGACTTATGAAGATCTCGAGTGTTGATGTTGTAAGTGATAGTTGGTCCTCTTTGTTTCACGCTTGCGTTGGCTATTGTTGCTTTAAATAACATTAATGAGTTGAATTACATTCGGCTGTGCAGGATGTTGCTAATTATATTTTATTTCACCGAAACGAGCGTGGGGGAAACGAGCCTGGACATGTCCTGCAGTGCGTAAATCGCTTAATCGTACTTTTTTACACTTTATTTATTTTTGATGTTTTGAGCTGGTGAGGAAGCTGGTATCCGAACATTTTTCAATGATAATATAATGAATTTTCATCACTTCCAAATATTTGATTGGTGAAAATTGACTGTATATGTTCGTTCAGAATGCATTTATTATGTGATTGGAATAAACTCAAACGATAAATTAATTGTGAAGTGTTCATCTCGAAGTTTTCCGGAGTCTTGAGGATGCCTGGAAAGGACAACCTTTTGATGAGGAAATGAATATATTTTTCTGTGATTATTGATAGAATTATGTTTTATAGGGCGTACACTTTGCAACCGGCCATCCCGCGTGGGCGGTCACAGCTTTATAGCACCGTGTACCCTGCCAAAGTTAGTCATATAAGAATGTATGACATCATACATCAGTACAATTTAACTGGAATGCTTTATTTATTATTATGTTGAATGAGTTACTTACGTCAGCCAGCTAACACAAGAACAGCTATACAATCCATTCCTGACAACTCTATGGCAGCTATTTCTCCCTTGTTAGCGTAGCGTCCTGATTGGTATCCACTTCGAAATTATGGTATTAGTGATTCAAAAATATGCGTAATTTCGACTTCAAAGGAGCATGGTTTGCGTTAATCGGCCGAGCTACGGCCTAGCTCAGCGTCGAGATGTCCTGATCGTGTGGTGAAAGCATCCACGGAACCGGTCGTGCGTGATTGATGCGTGATAACAACCTCTCCTTTCCTTCATTAGCATCATTAGGGCAGTGCGTATCCTCCTCTCCGCATCGTTTATCTTACTTAGGCATCATTCAGTATAATTCTCACCGCGGTTCATCATAATCGGAAGTATAATTCCTCGACAAGTATGTTATACTGATTTTTTTAAGAGTATTTTTACTGTCAGAAGGATTATATACAGGGGTTAGACGAAATAAGGGAAACTTCTAAGAAACCCACAAAATATATTTTAGTATGGTGTAGGTCCACCTTTTGCAACAATTAAAGCCTCAATTCTCCGAGGTATTGATTTATACATATTGTGAATTGTTTTCAAAGAAATTTCAACCTATTATTCAGTTGAAACTTCTTCCAGTTTTTTTAAGACTTGGCGGCAGGAATCGACGTCTGACTTGCATCTCTAAAATAGACCATAAATGCTGGATAATATTCAGGTTTGGTGATTGTGGTTGTCCAATGAGAAGAACGCCACCCAATGTGGTTGGAAGATGGCGTTCCCCTCCAGAAACAGTGCTTGAACCATTGGATGAACTTGGTCCTCCTAAATTCCTAAATAGTCGAGGCTGCTGATTCCTCCATGAAGAGAAATCATTGATCCAACGGATTTTCAATAAATAGCACCCTGCATGGATCATCACAGATCCCCCGCCATGTTTTCCGGTTGTGACTTTTGCGCTGTCTCCAAACGTAAACCCGGCCAGATCGAGGATGGAAATAAGGTAAACAATGATTCGTCAGAGAAAATCACATTTTCTTATGCTCGAGAGATCAATTCTGGATGTTTTTACACCACTCCAAATGCTTTGAAGCATTTGTATTTGAAACCAGAGTTCTCTAACTGCAGCTCTTCCATAGAATCCAGATCTGTGCAGCTCTCGCCGGACAGTCTTTATTGAAACTGGGTTCTGTAGGGGGCCATTCAGGTCTGCAGTAATTTTAACAGCCGTAGTCTTTCGATTGTCCCTCACAATTCGCTTTAGGTAACGACGGTCTCTCGCAGACAACTTCAACTTTCGGCCAGACCTGTGCTTTGCTGAGGACGTTTTTCCTTCTCTTTTAAAAGCAGTCAGCACTTTTGAGACATTACCTCTAGAAGCGTCAAGTAGCACCTGCCGTACGGGCATCAACAAATTTCCCTCTTGAAAAATCAGAGAGGTTTGCCATTTATTGGGCGAATAAAAATTTACTAAAAATATCTATGCAATGATAAAATATCAATTACCAGCAACAATGAACAATAGAACCTAAAAATTTGTCACGTTTACATTGTTTATAACATGTCCACAAATTACGATATCAAATTTTCTGGCATTGCCTTATAATTTATCCAACTCCTAGATATGATACCTTTTTATATCGATAAGTTTAATTTGTCAAGATTATAACAGAAATACATGAAGTGATCAAACCATGAATTAGAAATAACCTGCCATCAGCAATCGACCTGCCTCTGATAACCGGCCAAGATCTATTAACTTGTCGCAATGTTGTCGATGTTGTCGTGATCGCAGCGATGCCCTTCGTAGGTGTTGCGTTCCCACCGCCCATGCAGCTCTACTTTCGCTTTTTGCCAGCCCACGCTGCACTCCGACCTCAGCAATTAATTCAACTCTTCTCATTAAAGCCTTTAAATTGGCGTCATTAATTGTAATGTGTGAATGCAGTCAAATGATCAGCGCCTGATTCTCAATCTTCAATGTGGACAATGAGCAGTGGAACCCCTCTGTTCTTGTGTGAAATGTAAACGATTGCATTATAAGTTTTTTAGTCGTTAGGCACAGAACTTGATTATTGTATACTATATAAATAGAACTTGATAATTACAACGGGCAGTTCATCTTTTTTATCTATTCATTTCTTAATATCGAGCTACCAAGTGTCGTAATCTATGATTAGCCAAATTACGACTAGGATTTTGCTGGCAGATATTGAATTGCATTTGATTTAATGTTTTTTTAATTAGTTTGATATGATTACCTATATAATGCGCCATCGTGTCGTAATTAATATCGTCACTAGGTTAGATTTTGTTCGTCAACATGATATTTTACTCTACAGGAATTCTGCAGTTATTGGATATGTTGAGAAAGAGATATTCTGATTGGTATAAAGATATATTAGTGCGTATTGATAGCATCTTCTTTACTTGTTACGTCATATGGATAAGTTAAAGAATATAATGGGTATCTCTTTGCGTAAGAATGGCTAAACAGTGCTAAGTAACATGGCTGGAGCTGTTTTTTAGCTTCGAAGCTTCGATTTCGAACACTAGCACCATAACGATAGCGTATATAGCATGTGCACAGCTACGTATTCATTGACACGTATATTTGAAGCGAACTCGGTTCTACATAATAACATATTGAACCTCACCTGATGTTTCATAATGGAAACTTGATGTCTGTTGGTTGTGGTTAGTCACTGTAGTGTTCAGAAGCTAGAATGAAATTAGTTGAAAAAACTTTGAGTTGAAAAACATTGTTTCAAAACGTTTGGAAGGCTTACTAACGAAATATGAACTCGATTCCTTATTGATATTGTTGAAGTCTACATAGTTTTTTTGTTCAACTAAAAGCTATTAAATTTTTCAGAGAACTAATAAGGTAGATCGTCGGTGATAAGGGAGTTATTTGATTTAATCATTATATTAATTTTTAATTTTTTTGTTAAGTTGGAGTGTGATCGAGTCTTTCTTCGATTAATGTATTTTTTTTTCGTTAGAATTATGCAGGCATTCCAAAATTTCGATAAAAATTTCCATGGGGATCCAATTAACTATTCGATGCAGGCATTCCTAAACCTCAAGGATTATTTATATATGGGAATGCAGGATTGCCAACTTGTTAATGAAAATGTAATAAAAAAAATTGTTCCGACTTGCTCTGAAAAGGATCATGTCATTCCGCCGCCGTGCTATTCAATATTTTGAACAGTATATTTAATATACTCATATTAAATGTGCGTAAATATACATATTATATTGGTATTATATTACAGTATATTCAATATACTCCTATAAAAGTGTAACATTTTCGTTGCCATGATGTACTGAGAAAGAAAAAAAAGCGATTCCAGTGGCTATGTTTCCTGAGCGTGCAGGTCAGCGCTGGCTGAGGGGGTCGCGCGCATAGGTAGGTTCAGTCCGACGCGGGCGCTCACCGAGATAGGCGGCACTGGAGTGCTGCTGCTGCTCTTGTTGCTGCCTTGTTACTGCTCCTTCATCTCTTCCTTTCATTTCTTCGCTTATGATCATGCCGCGCGTGATTTTTTTTCTTATCTTCTGTTACATCGCCATTTATTGTTCTGTTTCTGCTTACTCATGCCTCCCGGGCATCGGTATAGCCTGGACAATTTCTGAACTGGAGTCATTGGATTTTTATTGTTTTCGTGGATTGACTTATCATTGACTGTATTGCATCTTTATTACCTGTGATACGGTTTTACATGGTGATTAACGGACAACTCCTTTGTGTTTTAAATTAGCTCTGAATTTGAATCCAGCGAAAGCAAATGACTCTGCTGTGTCAAACGGAAAATTGTGCTGAGTGCATGAATTTTTTCATGAAAATTCACGCCAAGCTTCAAGCAGCCATTATTTTTTGAGTTTTGTATACGCTCTTGCTTTGGGTTCTTACGTATATGTGAACATGCGGTACAAGAACTATAAAGTTTACTAACTTCAGAAAAATCGCTTGAGTGCCTGCCATTGAACTTGAAAATGTGGACAGATGAAAAAAGTTATGTCAGGTCTAATTTGTTCGACAACAAGAACTTGGTGCTACGAATACATCTTGTGTGTGACCGATGTGGTGGATTCAGTCTACACTCGTCCTCGGAATGAGTATAAAAGATTATTATGCTTTCACTATTAAAGTACATTGTAGTCATCCTACTAATTTATTAGGCATTTTGTTCGTAAATTGCTCTACGTTTTGGCATCGATGTTAAAGAAATTCAATAGTTCCATTTGTTATTTTTGTGTTGCATTTACATTTTCTTTCAGATGCCCACTCCAGATTTTAAATGAAGCTTAGTTTCAAAACTAATATTTCTTAAGTTTCGTAGACATTCTGAAATTGTTCTATTTTCTTCCTAGTACTTACAAATATGTCCGATTATCCTAGGATAAACAGACATTCCGAGATTTTTGGGAGCAGTAGATTTAGTATATGTATAAAACCATGACTTTTATCGTTAAAGTAATGTGCCGACTGACGCGCTTCCCGTATTTATTTCCACATTTTCATTCTGTTATTTCCGTGTGTACATTTGCAACGTTTTTTAGTAATGGATATAAAAAACAGTAGATATTTATTCAGCTTTTATCCAAATGAAATTAACGGATTAAATTTGCTGTAAACTTTGTTTCTTGCTACTAGTTGAACGGTGTGGACAAGGTGACCAGGTCATCACAAGAGTAAGACCAGTTTTAACATTTGAATTTTCAAAATCTATCAATTAAATTTCTAATACGTTTTTTGCAATCTAATTCGCTGACAGTATACAATTTTTTGTGTTACTCTATTATGTAAAAATTCTCGTTGATAACATGCCTACGCCCACATACCGATATGCTTATGCTGTGGTTATTCACAGCTCAGATGCGCACTTCTTGCTTACTTTATGCAAAGATGTCAACGCCATGCATAATGACAAGAAAGATGCGCGCGCTTTGCATACTCAACAAAGATGCCTTCACGTTACAAAATAAGAGCAAAGATGCGCACGCTATTAATACTCAGCAAAAATGCGTTCACCTTACAAAATAACAGCAAAGATGCGCACGGTTTGCATACTCTGCAAAGATGCCTTCACTTAGCAAAATAACAGCAAAGATGCGCACGGTTTGCATACTCAGCAAAGATGCCTTCACTTAACAAAATAACAGCAAAGATGCGCACGGTTTGCATACTCAGCAAATATGCCTTCACTTAGCAAAATAACAGCAAAGATGCGCACGGTTTGCATACTCAGCAAATATGCCTTCACTTAGCAAAATAACAGCAAAGATGCGCACGGTTTGCATACTCTGCAAAGATGCCTTCACTTAACAAAATAACAGCAAAGATGCGCACGGTTTGCATACTCAGCAAATATGCCTTCACTTAGCAAAATAACAGCAAAGATGCGCACGGTTTGCATACTCAGCAAAGATGCCTTCACTTAACAAAATAACAGCAAAGATGCGCACGGTTTGCATACTCTGCAAATATGCCTTCACTTAGCAAAATAACAGCAAAGATGCGCACGGTTTGCATACTCAGCAAAGATGCCTTCACTTAACAAAATAAGAGCAAAGATGCGCACGCTTTGCATACTCGCATTTGAGGTGCGGTTTTTAGGCCATAACATCGACAGCGTGACTCGTGAGTAATGGAAATGGAACACCGATTCACATGAGATACATTCAAAACGTGGACTAATGGTTCGCGTTTTTTGGCGCAGTAGGGGGTGTGGAACAGAAGCTGTAATTCTTTGTGCTAATAAATTGCGATCTGAAATGCCGTCTGCAAGACGTTGCAGTAAAAAAAACGCAGGGCTAAAACCTAACCATAAAGACTTCACGGCATTGCTTCAATGCGCACACGTTGCGTACTTTTAAATGCAATATATCAAGACGGCCGTACAGTTGCGCAAACTATCGACCATAATCAATAGCCGACCTAACGGTTAGCTTTATAATTTTGGATGAATTTCGTGCTTCTGTAAAAGCGAAGTCGATTCAAAGATGTAACTGCAATTCGGCGTACTCTACCACCGATTCATTAATTATCAAATAATCATATTTATGATACATAATTGCACGAAAATAATTATCTGCTATGTTACTCAAGATTGAGGTCATAGGGACGAAAGTATAGCAGTGCATACGATGATACGGGACAACAGCGTCCAATACAAGACTCAATTAGAGAACGAGCGTAATAATAACACCTGTATTGTATTTCACAAGATCAACCCTGTTAAAAATTCTCACCTGTTCACTTACACAAAACCATGACTGTAATGCCGACATGTTGTGCCGCAAATATGGCACGCAACACAATACCGAAAGCTGGACGTATCAATGGCCGGAAGGCAACAAAGCTCGAGCGATCACAGCCGTGTTCAGTCGAGCGCTCTCCGAGATGTCGGCTGTTCACATCGTGCAAAGACTTCTTTTTGCGGTCCCGCAAATCTTATTACACGACCTGCCGCTTCAGTGTACTGCCGTCTTGTCAGTGCGTGACGTCGATTAATGCTATTTGGTCGTTAGATTTTCCAGTGCCAATTTTTGAACGTAGGTCGCTTGGTTCGAATCTGTTAGTTTCATTTCGGCCCGTGGTTTCTGGTGGTAATGGTGTGTAAGATAATGTTGTTTAGTTATTGCTATAGGTACATTTTTAAAATTTTAATTTAGACTGAAATTTTTATATAAGAGAAAGTTATGATTGAAAAATTTTGAACGAGCGATTATTTCATAGTTTTCGTTTGCTCATCAATTTCCTTCTTTTTAGCGCATTTTCTCATTTATGGAAAATATGCACTACTGTGCTCGCCATGCATGTCCGTCTGTCTGTCCGTCTATGACTTCACGTTTTCATCGACTAGAAAATGCGCTCTCTGTCACTCACTGTACAGTGAGTACTGAGTTATATTTTTTATCTGCTTGTCGCTCTTGCGAGTCACTTTTTTAGCTAGTGGAAGACCCTGCACTTACGCTACGACACACGAGGTGAACACCGCAAGTTTCCAGCCTCATTTCTCGTGTGGCCGCGTAGATAATTAGTATACATTAGGCCATAAAGTATATTTGCCACGGTCCATAGTCTGGGTTTTGTCGTTCTGATGTAATCTGGGATACATTGGCTTGTACCGCCAGGCTTTTAGTGCCTCATTACCGTTTTAAACTCGGCGGATTGTTTTGTCCCAATGAGTTATTTGTTATTCGGTTCATCCCGTGACCAGTTTCAGGGTTAAGGCTACGGCGATTTTCAGCTTTGCTGAACTCTACAAAAATTCAGGTCTACGTTTACGTCGACAGAGAAATGTGATATTTGATACTTCATACAAATATATTTGAATTGGAGCAAATCACTGGTTCGCTCATGACAGAATACGCGGATGTTTTCGTTATTTATTTAATCGGTCAGTTGATGCGTTGCCGAGTTGTCAGTTGTTGTAGTTGTGGGACCATGGTTGTTCTTCAGATTGGTTGCTAAATTCTTCAGATTGGTTGCTAAATTCTTCAGATTGGTTGCTAAATTCCTTATTCTTTCCTGCAAATAACTTGAATCTGTCGATGGGGTCATTAATTTTATATCATCTTTATGTTTAAGGTGACGTGAATAATTATGCGTGCTATAAATTTATAGAAATAATTGATTTAAATGTAATGGTATTCCTCCGTTGCCCTCGCGCGACCCCTTCATACTAACATGTTCGCGATAGCACTTTTTTTACATTCCGTCACAGATATAGAAGGGCTTTAATAGCATCGACCTGTCGAGCTGCTAAATGCATTATGCATATATTCACGTTCTTACGCGCACTCTTAAGCATGTGATGCTCTCCGACTATGCATTCGTATCCTGGATTATCAGGCGAAAATGCGCTGCCACATGTAATCTTAATGGACACTTTTCTCGTGGACGCTGGGCATTTCAAGCCGGAGGGACAACTTTGACTTCTAGTCAGTAATACCTTCACATTAATCATATTGCTGTTCTCCATGAATTCTTTAATAAGGTGCTGGAAGTATTTCACCAACAGTTTCTTGTGCGTTTCGTTTTCTTGAAATTGCACTATTGGATATTACAGTGCACTGTAACTTCAACAGTTAACCGGGGAGACTTCTTTTAAAAACTTTTATCGAGCATGAAATTCTCGTCGCTCCTATCAATAGATAAGCAGTCTAGTCGAGTCTCTTACATTTTTTTCAGGTTATTCACTCTTATTGCACTAGCGCATTCAATTCCCTCATACAATGAGTATTTGGTGCAAAATGCCATGAAATTTTTGTCACAGATTTTACTCTTTTCAAAATCAATTATATTGATGTGAAATTATTTTCAAATTTCAAATATTTGAAATTAGAAATTATTGAATAAATTTCAATAAATTGAAATTTTCAATTATTTTCAAATTTCGAATATACGGGTTGAACATTTTAATCATTGGAAAGAATTAATTTTGTATTAATGGCTTTATTGATCGTCAACAGTATCCATCTAATAAACAATATTGATATGATGATAAAATTTCAGGAACACCCTGAAACAGCGGTTAGGCTAATGCATTCATGCTAAGATAGATGAAGTAAATTCAAGTGTTGAAATGCTTCCACAAAGTCTTGGATTGAGTTTTTGCATCACAATTTGAAGTATGCACATACTTTTATTGGTGCGACAGTGCAGCAAAAAAGTGGGCGTCTGTCGTAGCGAAGCCGAACTTTGATCTCCGAACTCCTTTTCCGGAAAGCGATTTTCAGTTCTGCAATTATTCGATATCGTTCGCAATGTCTTTCAATGATTGGCTTCCGTGCTTTGAGCTCTCACCCGGGGACTGATGAGTTGTTCGTATACATTTTTTTCTAATAATTATGCAAGAATTTCATATGATTTTATGAAATGTTGGTTTCATAAAAATTTTCCTTTGCATTAGCTTATCCTTGAATAAAAGTACGACTGTTTTATGTTAGTTTGTGTTTGCGAGGGACGGTATAATTAAGTCAACAAACAAGCATCATTGTCTCAAGCATCAGTCGGGAGACCGAGCACCGTAATTGTGTAATCCGTATAAGGACATTTGTTGTCCGCAAGTCACCGTCCGTATCCTGCATGAAGTCCTGTGGTCAGCCATGCCTTTTAAAAGCGTTCTGGCTTTGTGCGTAGCTTACGTTGTGAAGAAAGCTTGCATTTAATTCTTGCGTAAATTTATATGGATTAAATCAAGAGAGCAAACGTTTAAACATTAACGTAAATTCATGAAATGAATCATGTCAGTAGCATCGAAACGAACCGACAGATCGAAAGCGTACGTATTCTTAACTAGTGTGCTGTTCACTCAGTTACAGTTATGTTAATTGAAGCTTCCGCAAAGAAAGTATATTATGTGTCTCACAATTCATTGGCTATTTGAAAACAATGCCATATTTTATGAATCGAAGTGAAATCACTTGAATTCGATCACTCTTTAATATTTCAGTTGACACGGAATTAAATGTTGTAATAAGTGTGTGAAGCCTCAGCGTAAATTGTTCTTTTTAAGTAAAGAATAAAGCTATAGCATCATTCTTTAGTAGAATAGTGTGCTATTCTCTAGTGTGCGAAACAAAACTCGTGCAAACGTGAAGGCTATATTAGGAGAATATTCTATATTAAATATCGAGGTGCTCCGCTTAACACTGCAAGGCCGCTTGCCTCTGAATAATGAGGGAATTTTGACCCTTCCTTGGCCCCTCGCTGGCCGTACCTGCGTACTAGCGCCCGCCAGTCTCGATATTCATGGTTAGGTCTCATTTTTTATTGCCAAGATCAATTCGTACGTGCCGCGTGCCCTTATTGGAGAACTTGTTTGATAATGAATTCGAAATTGAAATGTGCCGTTTTTAGCACTGCGCAGTTGAGCGGCAATTTACGCGCGATAAAATGAATGTCCGTTTGAGCATTTGGACAGATGCTAGTCAAGATATCTATCCAAAGCTTCGACATAAAGCTGTGCCAATCAGACTATGAATGCTTGAAGCCAGAATATTAATTAAACGATGTTCTTACAGGCAATTTTCCGACGTGATCTCTCAAGTACGACACGTCCAGCATACTTCACTATTTGAATTCCTAAATTTTACATATGTCGTGTAAATACACCGCAAGTGACATGACTATTGACGAAAAATACGAATATTGATTAATGGTACTTTTATAAAGTCCAATGCTCATTTAATGGATGGGCACCGAGTTCAATCTTTGTGAAATCCGTATTACTGCCTCGCTTGTAATGGGCATCGATTATGAGTAAAACGTCTGGAACGCTCTTTTCACTCAAATTATTATTTCCCTCGTCATAAATATGTTTCTGGAAAAGTAGGTGAATATTTGAGGAATAAAACGATTTTTTCAATTGTTTTTATGGACTCATTAGATGATTGACTCACGAGTGCAATAATATGGCGTTCTTCATCAACAAGCCAGAATAACAGAAGTTTGGTGTCACCATCCAACGTTGACTTCCTTGTCTTGGACGCAGCCTCCAGCTATACGTTGATTGAAGTCATTCTAATGCATGACCGATGGCTTTTCATATGATTTTTTCTTGAGATTTAGCCTCCTCCCCTGGGTGCCTATACCTACCCTTTACTCCTGCACAACTTAATTTATGTGTTTTTTTTTTCGAGATTATCTTAAAACTTTTTGTAGATCCTAAAACTGATGCAATAGCTATACTGCGCCAAGAGTTTTTTCAATAATAACTAAATCTATTTTTTTCTTGGATTGTATTTTTCTCTTGTTGTTTGGTTTAGATAAAATTGTAGGCGAGGCAGCATCACATATATAGAATATCCTTCATTTTTCTTGTTTCGGCTTATATGTAGACCAGAAAGATTTTATCACCACATTAATACTGAATTTTCTTTACCTCTACTCAGGCTATTTTACTTGATTTCATATGTTGCTTTGTCTCAGGAGTTGACCGCTTAGCAATCACGTTCAGTGGTCACGAGTTGACCACTGAACAACGATATTCTCCAGAATGAGCCGCATAGTTATTTCAGTGTTATTCATATACACGTGTTCTAAATACATTGTGACGAATTTATTAGTCACTGTGCTCGGATAAAGCTAAGCCCACTATACTCCCAGCACCGTTGCCACTGTATGTTAGCGACTAATATGGCAACATTTTATATGTCTGTATAATGTGTTTTATTATATAGCTGATCAGACAATTTTTCATCTCACCAATTCACCGTAAGGTTGTTATTCCGACACTCCCTCCTGCTGACAATGAGGGAGTCCATGGTTATAGTTGCCGGATAAGTTTTTATTTCTACTCAAGGGCTAGAACATGTGAATATTTCTTCTCAATTATCATTGTTTTCTCATCCATCCGTAAGCGTGATGTTTGTGTCCAGTTCCTGGGTGACACTTTTAACCCCTTGAGCTCGTGAAGGACCTTGGGAGACATGTCTGAGTAGACCAGATTTATTCCAGCACGGATCGAATATTGTGTCTATATTATATACTCTTAATGTATGCTATTATTAAATTGTCTTACACGTTTGGTGAGGCATGGAATATTTTCATACTGTTGATTATTTGTTGTTAAATTTTACGCATCAAATGAATTTAGGTTCAGTAAACAATTTAAGCGCTGAATTCGTTGGTTTGTAATTCAGGAGGCTTTCCAAAAATTTCGTTATACTTACCTGTCTTTTCTTATTTCAAGTATCAGCTTCGTGAGTTTTTAAAAATATTCAACTAGAAATAATCCGTTTCTTAGATTTGCGTGCGTCTGCATTGGTAATTAACGTTAATGGTGTGATAGTTTAAATGAGTTGGCCGTTACGCAATACTGGCCACACCTGTCACCTTCATATCATTAGGCCTGAGCTAATGAAGCAGAGCCATTGAACTTCTCTCGATTTCCCAGCGAGTGTAATATATGTGTGTGTGTCTTGTGCTTCCCGTGACGCAGCCTTGATCTTTTAAAAGCTCCCTGCAGTGTGATCTTAAGTCTGATCCATCTCACTGCGACGATCCACTTCAGAAAATGGATTAGGTTTACTGCGCAGTCTGATCCATCTCACTGCGACGATCCACTTCAGAGAATGAATTAGCTTAACTGCGCTCGAACACTTCGATAGATGGGCCACCAAAATCAGGCCTATATCTTCTATTTGATAATGATATGGTTGGCCAAATTCACCGTGAGGGTAGATCACCGTTATAGTTAAGAGGCAAACCCGATTTTTCGAGTTGATACTACCGTATAAACAGAACTGTAATTTCATTTTTCAATGAAATAAACTCACTAAAATTTAAGCGAACATCATAAATGACAATTTGCAGTAAAAATTTCCATTTAAAATATTGTTAGATTATTCATATCGACTGAAGTATTTTTTTATCTGTGCCGTCAAATAATTTTATTTCACTGCCACATGCATGCATGAGGTCAGTTTAATCATATGTAATGAGGCAGTCTTCAAAGTTTCTCAGTAACATTCTACTCCCTAGGTTTCTCTTAACATTTCAACTGCTCTACTTCAGCACGTGACCATGCCTGGCTAGCTGCTGACATTTAGGCGCGTTCTTATGATGTCTTAATAGTTTTGGTAGCCGTGATACGACCTACTATAGACTTGACCGCCTGGCCGACGTGAACCCGTACGATGTAACGACCGTGCGTGCCTCGCGGTGTCCCTTTATACGCGCTCAGAGTTCGTGCTTTACTGTTGCGCTATACCGTTCGTATGTGTGTGCGTGTATGAATGCGTGGGCCATTATATGAGGATTTTGCGTGCATTATCAAGTGCTGGAGTTTATTAGATCAGCGCGTTTAATTAGGTGTTTGGCAACGCTGTACGTGTGTCCTTGTTATCAACGTACGTGTTCATGAAGTATCAGCTGAAGTGCGTGACTCCTCTCATTTAACTTTAGATTTTAGTTGAGACCCGTCACGTATTTTTGCTGTAGGGAACTACTTCTAATGAGTGTTAACGTACGAGTATCAGCGATTTTCTTTTGTCATTGATACGGATCTATCTGCACTTTACTTCTTAGATACATTTTATCCTTATTAAGGAAGATTTGAATTCCATCAAAAAATCATATATAGTTGGAATCAATGTCTATAGACTGACGCGAAAGGCCTATTTATTTAAATAGCACCATTTTGTCAGATGCTTTTACTTCATATTATCGAGCATGGAGCCGCCGCACTGCTCCCTGCCATTGCTTAAAAAAATAATCCGATTTACTAGTATACATTTTTAAACGGTCTAAGAAGTTAATACAATCGAAGTCTGGCAACAAATCACAAGCATCTAGACAGTCTTTGATGCCTTAGCAATTGATGCATTCAAGTTAGCTGGCACTCAATAAATGCGTACAAGTTAGCAGGCAGTCGAATGTTGTTGAATGCGTTCTTGAAGAGTGCGCACATTGCTTGCCCCGTGACTGCGCGGCGAGGAAAGTTGTCCTCGAACGCTCGACATTCCTGCGGTCCCCTAAACTGGCTTGTCCGCGCCGCGTGGTCCGCTCCTTGCGACGTTGCAGTCTACATCACAAGGTCAAACTATATGCCTTTATCTTAACTAACTCCTATCCCTACGTGTAGTGCAACCATGCAGTCTACATCACAAGGTCAAACTATATGCCATTATCTTCACTAACTTTTATCCCTACATGTAGTGCAACCATGCGGTCTACATCACAAGGTCAAACTATATGCCATTATCTTCACTATCTTTTATCCCTATACGTGTAGTGCAACCATGCGGTCTACATCACAAGGTCAAACTATATGCCATTATCGTCACTAACTTTTATCCCTACGTGTAGTGCAACCATGAGCGTGAAGCTTATATGTTTGATATTTTAACATCTATTTCAAGATTAAGGGTGAAATCTATCTATCTATTCATACATTTTGATGATTGCAACTGTTACTTGATTTTGTATCGTTTAAGCGTTTTTCTCACCTTATTTATTAAATAAGGTCATATTATCTGATTTTTGAGTTATTCATCGTCGAAAATCTTGGATTAAAAATTTAGGTATGTGGTATGGTATGTGTAACGCGTTAGGGACGTGTTAACGTGTTTACCCTACATATGCATGCCTGGGGTTTTTTATACCCTAAATGTGTTCCTTCAGTCGAAACCTTGATTGTGATTGATGCCCATCACACCGAATAATTTCGCAAATTCCATCGATGATTATGAGTGTGTCAGACATTCTGTCGTTAAAAAAACGTGGTGTGTATGAAACACAGTTTTATTTTGTATAAAAAAACGGAAGGCCGAACTTACATACCAGGAAGCCTTGTACCACCTTCTTGGGTCGGTCGCAAGGCTGTTCGCTATACGCTCTTCTTTTTTAGCTTCGATGACCCTTGATACCCTGCCTTGTTACAGCCTTGGATGCAGTTCTAGAAAAAATAGAACGTGTTCCTGCCAGTCTATATTAACTGCAGATTTGTATGCTGCATCCCTGTGTGCACGATGTCGCGTGATTGGTAGAACTCCTTGGTAGATTTCCAGTGCGCAGCGTTGGTGTTAGATTGTCGGTAGATTAACTGTGGTGAATTAATTTTTTTAAGCAGTTAGTATTTATAATTTATTTACTGATCGTCCTCAAGTGAACGTTATTCACTATCGCTATTTAAGAATTTGAATGTGTTGTAATAAATATAGTAGTAATATAAATATAGGATAAAATAAATAAATATGGTGTTTATTACCATAGTAATAAATATCAATATGTTTTTTTTCGAACGGTGTGAAACTCCGAGGATAGGCAAAAAATAGATTTTGAAATTTGTAACATATTTCGTCATCTCGGCCGTCGTTGTAATTACTTCCGTTGCTCTGCAGTTATTTTTTGAACGTGACATTTCCTATAGGGAATGTAGTTTTTAACGTCAAAAAATGATGAAATGTTGATAGTAACCCTCCCTATTACGTTTTTGGGGGATTATCGCTGTCTCGACTTGGGTACTTTCATGCTGGGAGGTTGAGTTCATAAACGCGCACCGAGTTTTCAATTTTTTTTTTTGGTAAAGAGGGTCTGTACAATTACGTTCTGTTTATCTATGGTCCTCACCAGCTCTTGTCAAAACATGAATGACAAATCCCGGAAATTAATCAAAACCTCCTTCGCGGAAAGCTTTGAACCTAAACGGAACAATTATTACTTAGTAATATAATCAATGACTGAATTTACATTGAACTATTCCCTTCCAACGTCGTTATATCGCCTTATAGTACCGTCCCGTCGCGCCCTGCCTGAAATGTATGCCGATTGTCGCTCTTTCCAAATGTCCTTACCTTTTCCCTATATTTTCACTTATTTTTGTTTAGACCTCAACTGCTATTTTAATTATATTTTTATCGTTGTCATCTTATTTTTCAACTTTTGCTTCTATTATAGAACTATGCTGTCATTTTTCTCTCTCGATACTTCCTCCCACCTCCCCCGAGCTTCGTCACACATTTGAACGTGCCTTCACATTTCCGATGCTAACAATGCAATATTTTTACGTGTTCGTGTCGCGTGGCCATTCAGACAAAAGTTCATTACTGAAATTTATTACCCTTATACTGTAGGGAATAGTTACTGGGAATTAAACATTTGGCGTCTTGTGGGAGGATGGGTTGAACTCGAATTCGTCTATGTGTGCCGTGCAAATGTTGCAAGCAATATTTTTATCTAAATTAATTATCAACCTACTTAATTGAGATTATGAATTCATATAATGCAAGAATTTTGACCTTGGTTTTTTGTATGTTTCCGTCAACATCACGGTATTCAGCCAGCTTCACAGTATATGTTCTAATTCATTTTCCTTGTTTTACCTTCATGGTGCTTATTTGAAAATGGAACTTTACAATGTTCGCTCCGTTCCATCACGAGGTGCTTGTCAACAATAATCACGCGGTCATTTGAGTGACTGCCTTCAACAAAAACTCGCTCACCCAGTAATTTTTAAACAACTGTGTTGAACTTCTTTCGCTGAACTTTGGCGTAAACGAAAAACGTGTAATTTTTACAACTGGAAGGCCATGTTATCTTTGAGACGGAATTACTTTTCGCTAATATTGAGGCATTCTGATGAATTGCAGGAATTACAGAAGTATTATTTAGCAATAATGACCCAGCTAGGAGAAGCTTACGACACCAAGAGAATAACAAGACTTAGTCAACTTTAAATATATTTCCAATAATATGTGCACTGCTTTTGTGATATGCAATAAGTTTCTCGCTACCTCAGAGACACTCAGTCTCGTCATTTCATAGAACTCGAAAAATTTTTACTAGGAATTCCAAGTTTTGATTTTATTTTCAAAACGTTTAACTGTGGTTCATCATGATATTATAACTTAATGGCCGTTCTGGAGTAACTCGCGACCCAGAGAAACGCGATTGCAGTTTCCTGAAAAAAAGCAAATCGTTTCCTGGCGTGGATGAGACGCTGTAACCTCTGCAGGATGCGGCAATTGCGCTAACGAGCTACCTTAGGGTTGGGGGTGTAAAGATGCTGCGCTAGGCAGGAAAAATAGTATTCTGCTGAGTATAAAGCGGCGATGGGCGCGTCCACTTGGCTGCCATATTTTTTTTAGCCGGAATCAATGGTTAATTATGATACCATAGCAATGCGACGATGCAGCCGTACTTGTTGTCTATCTAGCATGGAAATACATGCTAGCACTAAGGATATATGACATTATAGCTGAGCTTTAATGCCCCATTAGAAATATTTTTTTACCATACACCTGAAAGTAAACCAACATCCCTGAAATGCGATCGTGCTGCCTCTATCGTATAGCGTCGTGGCTGCAGTGCTCGTGCTCGAGTTAGGTTGCCGGCGCTGATGACGACTTGGTTGCGGTTGCCCCTGCTGATTATCTCCACCCTCCTTCCTGCCTGCTGCCACTTTTTCCTGCACCGCCGAGAAATCGCAAGAAAATTCCACTCTTTGTGCCGGTGACGAAGGCCGCTGTCCACGTTCACTGAAATTGATGGCCGCGCCTGTTTACGCATGGTCAGCCTGTCAGCATTCTGTGAACGCTCTCATAAAATCATTCAGGACTAATTTTTACCGATGGTATGTTGTACTTCATCATGAAAAGACGGCTGGTGTTTAGATGAAAGTTAGTGATTCTTTATGGTGTCATCGGAATTCTTCTGATCGCTTCGGTCAAAATTAAAAGGCTATCTTAGGAAATCGCCTCTGTTTTAACATATAAATAACAACCAATACTCGAAACAAAATTTATTTTCGTTATTTATTTTTAGTCGAGTTCTCGCAAGAAGTATTAATTTTACATTTGAAATCTATACCTAAACGAAATTATAGCGAAGACTTATTGGTTAATGCCGATCATTGGAGTTAAGGAAACGAAGGGATATCTGTCCAAATGTGAATCGACTCTTGGCATCTAAATTTGTGATTATCTGTTTTAGCGTCATGCAATTGAACGCGAATTTCATCCGTATTTTTCACTCTTTTCATTTCATCCACTACATGCACTGGTTCTATGCATTTCCTCAAAGATGTTTACACCTTACAACATGCTAGCACTCTTCCCTTCACTTCATCTATAGACGCCATCTATTCGAGCCTTCTATTCCTGGGGCACGCTGCTACACACAAGTCGAATATTCTCGTCGGAGCACTTTAGATTCCTGGCCGAAAGTGAAACCTTTCTCTCGTGGTATCCAGAGTACCCGTCTGCCTCTCATTATGTAGCGCTGCAAAAAAACATCCTGCCATGCCAGCTGTTACGTGTCCAGCCTACAAGTTTTTTGACGATCTAGATAATTCAGGGTGTGAATGTTGGGAGTTTGACATTCTTCAGTTTTTCACCATTATCGAATGAATTCGCACTCTTTGTTCTAAGCTCGTGTTACATTACAACTCACTGCTATTGCGCTGTAATGTGTAAATTAACTTTCCATTAACACCATTAGAGTGAATGGAATTAATTATTTGTTGACTTCGGCTCTTTTCGGCTCTTCTCCAGACATATTTGTACGCAGCACTCAGCGTTGCTTTGGAGACTGCAACGCATCGCTGCTACCGATCCCGATCATCTCGTTTATTTTGTATCTTCAAGAAGCAATTAGAACAATCCTGTAGCATTTCTATGTATTGTCCTTGTCGAAACTTGTGTCGAATGGATAACCTTTCTCTTCTCGCATTCTCCCTAAGAATAGTCGATTCGAAGTCTGCGAAGGCTCCTCTCGTATTCTCCCTTGGAAGTTGTTGATTCGAAGTCTGCCATGTAAATCCAAGTGAATTAAACTGTTATTCAGTAATGTCAATAATTTTCTATTGTTCTGTAGATAGTAAATAATGAAATTTGATTTATTACCCACGGGACTGTATTTTACATACATTATTTTTAAAATACATTTTGTATTTAAAATTTTCCGCAAAACGGTATTGCGAGTTGAATGAAATTGAGGGCGTGGTCGTGAAAATGCCGGCTCTAATTTCAACTTAATTCGGAGGTAAATTATGTCACTAATGGCTTTATTGTAACCTCGACGGGTTCCCGTTCGAGCTCATTTTTATTCTCTTCCTGCCTTCAGTTAAAAATCTAAAAGAGTGGAGGTCACTTCACTGTCTGCGTGTCACTGCTTTCCAGTGTGGAACAATACGCTCGAAAATTTCGGTCGCTCCTTGAATCGTGGTTTCTCAGCCGTGATGAAAAAAAGTCTTGAAACTTTCACGATAAGTATACATCCTTAATCTGTTAAGGTTGTTGTTAAAAAGAAACAGCGGTAACCTTTAAACACATTTACAAGTCGTAGATTCACATTTATGTTACATTGCTGACCACCTAGAAATAGCATACATACGTTTTAGTTTGCGTTTGATCGCTCTATATTACATTCTAAAGCATTTTGACGTCTATATAACCATTTTCCTTTTCCCACTTGTAATTCATTTGATCAAATGAGCGTTCAAATACCATATACTTGTACAATAAATTCAAACTCATCAACCGTATCTACATGGGTACTGTAGATAATCACACAAACGCACAAAAGTGGTTTTGGGCTCATTAGATGCGCATCTTTTGGATCTTTAAAATGATACTAAAAAATCCACAATTTTAGATTTTTAAGCCACAATTTTGAAGATTTTTTTAAAAAAGCCTCAATTTTAGATTTTTGATCGAAACGGTCCCCTTAATGGATGAATCAAGGGTGACTGCAAAGAACCTAGTGTATCAGTCTTATCTCCCTAATGCGCTGAAGGCTCTGCCACCCGCAGGCTGCCTCATATGAAACCGGGCAGTTACAGGGACCTAGTGCAGCCGCCCCAGGCAACGACGCCGCTCTTTTTGTTCAGGCTGTTTGCTCTCCGCTGGTGCTTTCGAATGTGACCTTCGGTCGTCCGCGTCTCTGGATATGTTAGCACCTGCCATCTGAATGATTACCTTCGTTTTTCATTAGTAAATGAGAAGCCCTGGACGCAGCACTATTCTTTCTTAGTTATGTTTGTCCGAAAATATGGGTTCGACTACTTATATTCGAACTGTGCATACGTTACGTTTGTGTGACTTTTGATTGTTCGGATGAGTCTTACTTTGTATTTTGAATGTAATATTTGATAAAAGAGCGCCCACAATGCGTTCTTACCGATGCAAATCATGTAGGATGATCGATAGCCACAACATGGCTGACAACCTTCCGTCAATGATGCGTGTGCAATTTTTGTAACATTCGTGAAACAAGAGCGCATTCGACGTGTGCAGCGAAAGCTGGCATAGCTGATGCACCGCACGCTCTGCTCTTTCTTTTTGACCTCCATTTGCATGTGAATCTCCCCTGCTTGAGAGATTTGTCACGTTGTTGCCGGCGGAGTTGCACATAAAGTGTCACCAATGTTAAGACTCGTACAATGAAACTTGCACATTCTGTTGGCTTGGCAGTCTTTTGCATTTCAATCGAGTCACGCAAATATTCAACACTCGAAGAGCTTATAAACCAGTCATAAATCAAATATTCTTTGCAGTTGCAGATGTGCTGAAAGCGATACAAATTATCGCCTTTTTCTTCTCGCGAGCTTTAATCAATTTTAATGCTGTGTTGTACAAGAGCTATTGCAGGAAAACCAATCGCTACTGACAAATGTCATTCAAAAGCACTATGGCGGTGGGTTACGTTCTTCGATTGAGTATTTTGCATGAATTTTCACGAAAATCGGGGAGCTACTCGATTTGCTTTCATTCTCTGAGGTTCATTTTCTTTTACTAAGTGTTTCAGTAGGTCATATGTACTTCTGAATTTTCTGAAATTTTGAATTACAAAAGAAAGGTATCGCTCAGTTTTGATTTCGTGCTCATATTGAACGATCTTGGTGATATAATCTATGGCGTTTTCTGTACCTGCACAGCAATGCTTCTTTTGCAGCGTTTCGTAAAGATCGAGAAAAACTGCGACGTTTGTTATATAGTTTCTGCAGTGACAACGCAACGTGACAAAACAATCTCGTTCTTACATCGCTTTATGCTTCCCTTAAAATGATCTTTTTCACTTGAACGAGTGACACATCTGTCTTCAGCTGCCGCATTGTCCTTCAATAAATTGCTGCCTTTCTGTGTGCTTATGTCCTCGTGGTTTTTATGAATTACGCTTTTTGTGCTCTTTTAATTGTATCTTTAATTACACAGGTTATTATGGCTTGTCGTGGAGGAGGTTGAAATGACGTACTTTTTGTTATCAAATTAGGAAGTTTCTTGAACCCATATTGAATTTATGCAAAAGATTTGCGAGCTGAGCAATTAAATGATAGCAGGCGTCTTTCCCTGAATTCGATTACTCGAAGACAATTTTGACGTTGAAGAGATCTACATGAAAAGTTAACTTCTGCATGAATAAAGTCAAATATTTTTATAAATCTAATATTTTTACTTCCTTCTGCATTGCTGTAAGTGTCGGTGCGTTAAAGTGAAGTGGCAGCCTTTGTTGCCTCTCTATTTCGGTAATGAGCGTGACGGATATTAGCGTTACATTGGTATTGGCGTTGGCGGACAGTCCTTCCAATAATGAATTAATTCAGTCGGGGTCCTTGATTGTTTGTCTACCTACTTGTCGCTGCCCTTTATTCCTTTTGTTTAGGGTTGTTATTTAGACTGAGTTGCTAGTGAACGGACCGTCGATTTCTACGGTTTGTTTTTATGGAATCTTGCTACGGTTTTCCTTCGTTAAAAAGTCAGTAATATAAATATATAGGTTAAACACTTATATCAAAACAGTGCACATTTGAGTACACTATGACCTCTCGTCCTAGATTAATGAGCTGCTAGTCTTAATCAGCCAACTTCGGGTGAACTAATTGAATAAATTTTGGTTTTGCTTCGAATAATTTTTAGAACTCATCTGAAGACCTTATCCACTTTGTGTCTGTCGCTCTCTATGCAACAATTCTGTCGAGTAATATCATGTAAGCTCTACATCTCCTGTTCACATCCGCATATTAAACCTAAATGGAGCCGTAATTGACCAAGTTTTGATTTCTCCTGTTGGTCTGGTAACAAGATGTTAT
Organism: Hyalella azteca; assembly: GCF_000764305.2. NCBI lineage: Eukaryota > Metazoa > Arthropoda > Malacostraca > Amphipoda > Hyalellidae > Hyalella > Hyalella azteca. The sequence continues at coordinate 38,158 of NW_025939751.1, read as the reverse complement.
TTGCTACTCACTATATTTACCGTCACTGCAAATAAAATGCTGACAAATTCTGCTTTAATATTAACTACAATTTACTATTGCACGCGACTTCCGGTTTCATTTCGTGTCCTTTGCAGTGGCCGAACAGCTCGGTCGCCTGCGGTGGCTGCTCCATGTGTCGGCTGGCATTTGGTCCTTGGTTTCCGTGATCGAATTTTCCGGCTGATTGTTCCCAGCTGCGCCAGCGATTCGTAACAAAGTCTTCTTGTTGTGCGCGCGCACAATGCCTAATGCGTGGAATTATTAGCTGAATCTTGTAGTATAAAGTTCATCGATCTACGTCCATTGTTGCGGTACATGTGACGCTGGGAGCCTTGACTGCTCCCTCTTTTGTAATTGTCGGGACTTATATATTTTGGATATTAGTTTCATAACAGCTTTTTTGCGTTAGTTTCTGATTTATGAAATTAACATGATCACTGATGCTGTGGTGTTGGTCTCAACAATCCAATCAGTGACTTGTGATCAATCCAGTCAGTCGCAATTTTTTTCGACGATCAAATATCGATTGTATTTCGGCTAGATTAGTACATTCATGTCTGAATTTCCTAAAATCTCTTCTAACTGTAAAATTTGGACTTTGTCTGATTTTTCTCGTGTGAATTCTTGTGAAATTTATCGTTTGACTGCAGGAAAAAATTTAAATCTCTGTAGAAAGTTTTGTATGTAGCTAATGCTAACTTTGGACCGTCATAATCACGCTGCTTTTTCCATGTTGTGGAAAAGCCAGGTTCAGAGGTTGAAGTTTCCAGGTTAGTATATGTTACGTCCTAATTTCAATATCCGTGACATTCTCTGGTCACTGCGCCTATCTTAATTCTCACAACAGAATTTTTACTCGTAATAACTGCCAAGGTTTCTTTTATTCCCTTACGTATGATTTTATTCCCATCCACTCTGGTAACGATATTTTAATGGAAACAACGAAAAAGAATTACGCTACTTCCTCGATTGGAACGTTTTGTTCGTTATTGCCATCACAAAAGATACATGTAAGGAACATGATTTTTCATTCCTTTCATATTAATTCGATACACGGGACGCAATGATTACACATTGTGGATCCCATAAGTGCAATGACGGTGATGGTTTTCAAACGATCTTATAAACTCAGGATGATAGCGCACGTTTGGCTGGTGGTGTTGCATCAGGCATATGTTATGCTGGTGGCGTAATGGCTCGGTAATCTTTATCGGAGTGTAGCGCAGTGAGACGACGTACGTATATATGACGCTACTGCGGGTCAACAGATCATGCGGTCACGTCTGAAGATCACAACTTTTAGTCTCTGGTATTTTCCCCTGCGATTCGATCTGATCTATTTCACTTCATGCATGAAGTTCCAAGCTCGTTCTTGCTTTGTATGCTAATTTTCTACTCGATGTTGTTTTCAATTTTCTTAGTTCACGTTGTGAGAATCTGAGGATGTTGTGGTGGAGCTCTCAGAGTTCACATGTTTGATTCTTTGAGATTTCTGTTTATCGTTTTCTCGTTTTGAAATTAGTATATTTAGGATAGAGCCCCTCATTTTGACAGGTGCTGATACAACCTTTTTTTTTGGAGAAATATAAAGACGTGTTGATCCTGCCATATTGTAACCATTATTAGAAATTTAGAGAAACTGAACTACAAGGAAATTCTTAATAAAAGTGGCATCCTTTTTAACAAAACTTGCTTAGAAATGTGTCTCTATAAACTTTCTTTATCTGTATGTTTCAGCTCGTTTATTGACTTTTGAAAAGCTCTCATTGATTTTCACGTAATTATTGTGTTATGTGATTTCGTTACCTAATATTCTTCTTATTCTTAATATCTTACCTAATTCTTACCTGATATTCTCTTACTCTCTCTCTTGAACATCTTTCTCTTATATCATTACTCATTTGTAATTAGGAAGATCCGGTCAACTGGCCGCAGTTCCAGCAAGTTCCTTTATTGCGAGATGACCGTGCGTCGATGCATTGCTCAACTGTCGCTAAAATGAATGCTTGCCAAGTTATTAGTCGAACCTGGGTTGATTGGATCGCAGTTATTACGCGTTGAAATTCTCTTGCATTTAATGCACGGGCAGAACAAGCAACTCGAGACTTGCATTCACTCGATCCCGAAGTAAAATTGATATTATCCATAAATTCTCCAATGTTGACGCACAATTTTTAATTAGTATAGTCAGTTGTTATTTAATTAACGTTCGGATACGTGAATAGTTACATTTATTTGACATTAGTGTAAGTGTTCATAAGTGAAAGTATTCTTTCAACAATTTCACGCATTGATGCATGGCAAACGATGTCGTCATGGCGCCGTACTGTCACGATGCTCCAGATATCGTAGCTCGTATCCGTACTTCCGCATGTGCAGGATGAGGGTGTTGGCGGACACAACGCGCTGTAGCACGTAAGCGCGTCGGGGTGTTTGTAAATAAAGAATATCTTCTCACAATCCGGCTGCATGTGCTTTCCAGTTGCAATATTTCTAAAGAAGTCACTGTTGTTATTGAACAATGCCTTAAATCTACCTTAATCTTTTTTCATTTATTATTAATAATATAATTCTTATCATTGTTATATGTAGGTGTTTGAAAACTTACTGTAGAATGTCTTCCTGTTTGATCAGATTTATATCCATAATATAATCGTGCAACTCAGCCATCGTACATACTTCCTTAGACTGAGAACTGCAGATTGGTTAACCTTGGTAAAACATTTGCAGCCTAAATGCCTTTTCACGAAGCTCAGGTTTTCACATCGCATGTACGTAGCCTAACCATGTCCCTTATTGTTCATTGCCTCATGACTCATCCATTGAGTTTGCCATTATCCATTTTAGCCTCACGCTTGGCAGACCGCCGTTGTCTAGCACAAATCTCTACAGGCGAGCACTTTCCCTGCATCGCTCTTCACTCAAATGAACATGACGCTTCAACTATACTCGCCGATAAAAAAAATCTGCTTCAAAAGATGATGTGCGGCCGCTTTCCGACGCACGAGGATGGTATGCTAAGCAATCGTTTTCTCTTTCGTTTCTAATTGAGCCTTCGTTTGTTTACCAGAATGATAATTTCCTCGCCTGGCCTTTCTTTCTTCCTGAGAGAAATTCTAATTTGTCAAACGCCGATGTGAGAGACAAGCGAAGAATTTCCGAGTCCGAGCCAGACGGAGCTCGTAGAAACCAACTGTGCTTCATGCAGTATCATGCGTGGTGTAGCAGAGGGTTACGTTCCTTACATACGAATGAGATAATTATGAAATTATTCATATCCCGATAATACTTGATCATTATGTTGAACACGATATTTATGAATAGCCCCAACCTTGATAATCCTAATCTCGATAATGATAGGCTTAACAGTTTTTTTTTATTTCATGTAATATTAATAATTCTAAGTGTGTTCGTCCGACCCTACTAGACTGGCATGTCGTTGAAACTTTTCGGTCTGTCAAAATATGAGCTCAGCTAACTGCAACGTGCTCGAGAATCATCAACTCTGAACTTTACTGGAGCTTCATTCAACGTTCACATACCTCAACTCCATGAGGTTATGAAACAATATGCGTCCCAACGTCTGAAAGAAAGTAATCATCATCAGGATACTGCCTCATTGAAGACTGTCATCATCAAACGCTTTATTTTGACGCCCCATGCAACGGCCTGTAACAACAGCTTGGTTTCTTTCATGGTTACGGAACATATAGGAGGTTATTTCCAAATACCGCGCGGGTACTTTGCTAAATACAACAATGAACGAGCTCGCCTAGTGTTTCCGAGCATTCTACGTCCGAAGACAATGGGCAATAACTTGTGATCGTTGCCGATTTTTCGGCTGTTTTACGTCAACTTGATCGTGTGCTGAGGTTTTACTCTGGATATTCTATTTCTTTAGTCTGACATTGTTAAATTGTTCAAGCTTCAAGCCTCAGCTACTAAAAAAGCTGTACAATTTTCGCAAGAAATGCGAAGCATTTAGAGCAAAAATTCCTGATTTTGACGAAAAGATATAAACGATTCATTCTGTTTTTAAAAGCCATCTTCAACAGTTATGTTTTTAAGCTAGTAAATTTGGCACCTCTGACGTTCTAAGCCACTTAATTTTAAGGCTCTGCATGACGGCTGCACATCTGCGCGTCACGTTATCTATCATTTCTGTGAACCCTGCAGAACCTGGTCCTGTCACCCCGCTTTCAGCGCCGAAATTAACGTTGAACTTAATTAACGGGTCCGGGCGCGGCATGACCGCCGCCAACCGTTACTCTCGGCAGGCTACGCCTAATATTTTCTCTGGAATTTTTTGATAAAAAAGTTCTGTTCGACCTCAACAGATCAGTTGCTAAAACCTGAATTTAACAATTATTTGTTTTCATTTGATTGTTAGACGATAAAATTTATCAAGAGGTGACCCGTTTCATCCTATTTTTTAATTCATACGAGGCGCCTTGTAACATTGTAAGCCATTCGGGTTTCAAAACGACATTTCTTCCGATATAGACTTTTGTTCTTAAATTGTTGCAGGCTAGTGGTAGGAAAAATATCGGTACCTTCAACGTATCATGGATACCCACCCATCCCAAGAATTATCTGAATTAAAGCATAATCTATGTATGTTTTATAGGGTACTTAATGGCCACTAATTGAAATTTGTTCTTATGGAAATATTTTGTTTGTGGTATTTGTTTGTCATAGGTAAATGGGAATATGTATTTGCGCGAGGTTTTATTTCGAAAATTTGCTAAGGCTCTATAACTTGGAATATTCGACATGTTTCCTCTCCTGGTGCAGCTTAGAACTGGCTTTGGCTCAACAAAAATTTTGTTAGCTTTCAATTGCAATAAGAGTTTACTCAGCTGCGTCTCTTCCACGCGTTACGTAATTCAACGGCTTAATATCGACATAATGCCTATTTTCCAGCCGTTATTCTCTCTGTATTTTCAAATAAAAATATTCACACAACTTCGTGCCTGAGTGAAAGTGAAAGAAGGCATCGTTAAGGCTGACCTTAATAGTGCTCTATTGTGAAAATGCCTTCCATCACGCTGATATTCTCGCCCGGCAATGGCTTTACCCTTTCATTCTGCATTTAAGTACAATTCAGATCTGAAAACAAAATAAGACCACAATTTGTCCTTTTATTCCTCATTAGTGAGAGGTATCAAGTGCAGTGGCTCCAAATTGAGTGATTTTCTATTGCTTTCTACATTCTATTCACTGATTTAACATTTAATTTAGGATCCATGTCTATAACTTTCGCCGTATGACATTTCATATTTTTTCTCCTCGTAAAGGAAACCAAGATTCTCCGCCATTCAACTTCTTACTGTTCTTATAATGGCTACACTGTAGTGCATACACAATTCCTAAAAATTGAGTGCGGTAAAAACCTGCGGTATAAACCTCATTTGCGTCAACTTGCTTTCCAGTCAAGAGAATCATTTCACTTGCTACCACAGTTTCACAATGTCTTTAGATTAATAATCGTCTTCCCTTTAAAATTTACAGAATTCTTAGCGTAACGAATTAGTTTCTTTTTTGTGCATAAATCTTTTTCAAGCTCGTTCCCACATTTCAAAGATATTCCTATAGCCTCCATATATGTGATCTCTTGGCCTATCCTTCATCACAACTATAGGCTATTGAGGTTTACCATTTAATTACTCGCTATCATATAGCCCCCCGGGACACTGTGCTGCATCAGCAATAGGTACTTATTAACGTGATGCGTTTAGATGTATGTAGAATGAGTCAGCATGTAGCTCCTACAAAACATCGGTATCAAGGGCTAAGTTTTAAGAGATTTATATTGTCGAATACAAATTAACCACGACTTTCAAGATAAGAAACTCATCACAGATTTCATGTTTTAGGATCATTATTTTCACTAAACCTTGAGTTCTGTTCTTCGAGTAGCTCGTCTTTTAAAACTGAATTGTTTTTTTTTATTATAGGCCAGGTTTTGTCTCTGTGACAGGCTTTTCTGGTTACCTCGTATCAATTATGTGGCTGATTTCGATCTTTGCCAGCGCCTTAGGCCTCGAGAACATTTCAAACACTGCCAGTCGCCATCTCTGCTCTGTGCTTTCACCTGTTTTGTATTCCCATTCACCTGTTATTTCCCAGTTCAATTATAAACCTATACTTTTTTAAATATACTAATGAGTATATTTTGATTACAGTTTCACAGTAGCATACATCCTGATATTTCTTGATTATATGTACTGGTCTCTCGGACGTTGTGTTTTAATCCAGTTTTTTTCCAAGATTAATTTCAATCAATAGGTAAATTGATTGTCTGTACTCTGCATAATACCTCAAATAGATAGACCTGTGCGGTCGCATTTGTACTTCCTCATTTCGTGAGAGGCTTTACTCGCTGTGCGGTCCTACGCCCTCACCGCCTGCGGGCACTGTCTCCGCCTCGCCGCTACATCGGGTGGAGTGCACCGTGGCTCGGAATATTGCCGTGTGTCTTCGGTGGAGTGCACCGTGGCTCGGAATATTGCCGTGTGTCTTCGGTGGAGTGCACCGTGGCTCAAAATATTACCATTTATCTACGGTGGAATGTATATTGCCGTGGATCTCTCACGGAGTGCACAAGGACTCTAAACGTTACCGAGCTTCTCCGGTTTGATGGCTTAGTCTAATTTTTTATTCGCTCGAAATTACCTAATTTCGAGCGAATTACCCTAATTACCTGTGAGCTCGAAATATAGGAATCTCTAAGGTTTAAATTAGTGTACCTGGATTAATGTTGTGCTGAGCTTGCTTCTTCCCATGTGCGCATTGGATAACTCCAGTATTAATGTTCATTTGCGCAGTTCTCTGTCTTCGAGTAACATTTGTCTTTACTAAATGATTTAGGTTCTTGAAGTCTTATAATCGTTCAACCAAATCTGAGTTTTTGAGTGCGCCTCTTGGAATAATATAATTAAAATTTTTGGTCGAGATTTCACAGAAAACCTGGAATTTTAGGTTTTCAGCTGGAATATCATAGCTCAGGATTAACGCTATTCCGTCTTCCACCCAATCTCATTTCGCCCACTTGAGGACGGTCTCACTTCGTTTAATTAGCATAGTCTTATAACCTCATAGTGAATTCATTATTCGTTAACGTAAGAAGTTGTTGAGCCAATGACAATTTTGGCGTCGTCTTCCGCTGATGTTGTCTACGGCTTCCTGGCCTCTAGTTTGTAGCGCCGCCCGCGGATGCAATCAGGCGAGCGTCGTGGCTCATTTCTGCGACAAAACCTCGTCTCGGTGTAGCAATTGCGTCTCTTCTATTTTTTGCACCTTGTATTTGAGATAAACCTGTCGTGTTATGATGAATTATTTCTTCTTGCCAGTGTATATCATGAGAATTCGAATTTATCCCTCATATTTTAAAATTATCTGCGCATTTATTCATTTGCGTGCAAAAGTGATGAACTATAAACGTATTGCGTTTATGATGAATTAAATTTTATTAGAAAGGTTAATCGTTATATTTTATGATTATTTTATCGAAGATCTACCTACGTTGTATTGTTCCTTCATTCAATTTCTTTACTGTTCCAGAGAAGAAAAGCCGTCACCTGTTGAATGTGTTCAGAGTTCAACAAAAGTTGTGATACAATGTTTTTCTTGGTGAGTTAGAGTCATACTGGAAACATTGTGATTCTAATAATCTTCGTGAGAGTCTCCCCAATAGCACAGATATCCAAGACTAAAAGTCCATTGAGCTACCATTTCTTCCGTTTATCTCTGTGAAGGAGCGTGGGTAAACTGCCTAGTTTTCCGCCTCTCGTGTTTTGCTATTGGTGACACTTCTAAGCACCAGTGACGCCACCATGTTCTTAACGGACGGTTTGTTTGATAAACTCTTGTGTTGCCGGCGTAAAGACAAGAACGCCTCTGACGATGCATCCATCAGTAGCAACAGTGACGTCATGACAATGAAGCACACCAACAACAACTTGTCCGAGTATGTGACCGCTGATCAACTCAAAGAGGTATGTCACTTCTCATTTATATTTAAATAATCGTCTGTTTTATTTTTACTTTTTTGGGTGGAATTATTGCTACCTTGTCATAAGCTACGGTTTGTGCGAATTAAACAAATCGTGTTTTCTAGAAATGAATATTTTTCATCGGCGCTTGAATTTGCAGGTAAGTTATTACTGTGAGTGCGGAGGAATTTTTTATCAAAAAAATATTCATTGCTGACTACGATCTCTTCACTTAGAACTTCCACCTTGGTGAGTGTATTAATTTTCATTTAAACTATTTACATCAACTTCATTTATTGGTTCTTCCGTGTGAGGAAAGAAGAGTTCCTTCTTTATTCCTCTAGGACTCTAGGTAATTGAATATTTTTCTGACATTTCCAGTCTTGCCTGTGAGGTCATTACCCATAACTGTTCGCCCAATAAATTTGAGTTGCTGCAGATGCCCTGCTAATTATCATAGATAAGTTTAACCTGTAGCCTATGCTCTTATCCCGCATGGTTCTTTTGGAATTATCCTCAAAACTGATCATAGTCGGGGGATCCGGTTCTTCATTAGCATATGTTTCGACGACCGTGCTCGTAACTTCACAACTCATTGAATATTAATAATATGCAGTTCTAATGTGAAGCTATTTGCACTGCAAAATATGAAATTAAAATAGTTATTTAACTGTATACCGAACTTGCAAAAAATGTTAAATTTTTGAAAAAAATATTAGTCGATTTGAATTTTCAAGATATTTTCTCGGACATAATTGGCAATTGTTATGTTTTTCTTTAATCTTGGACCTAACATATACGTAGGTTCGTTGTTGCCTACCTGCTTTCCTTTTACCACTGTCGTTCTACTTAATTAATTTGTGGTGGTACTCACTATCATGTTGGTGCAGACTATAGTATTGCTGAAAATTGTTGTCTCTTTGTGTATTATTACGCATGTACATAAAGTACGTTTACGAAGGTATTTGACTTTATTACTTCGAAAGTCAGCGAGCACGTTTTATTCCCCCGATTAACTCTATTCAAATTCGTAATTGAATTGTATACGCGCTGTATTTTGTGTTATTTGATTTACAATTTTAATTTTAGCCCGGTTTTACACACATTTGCATGCGATGCATAGCGAAGCCTTGTACCCGTCAGCCATGCCCTGTAAGAGGCACATATGAAGAGGTCGTCGGAGTTCCTTGCTCTTGGGTGCCGTGTCGTTCACATAATTGTCCTTATGACATACACACCCTAACCCGCTCTGCTCGTCCGTAGCATTTGAATCTTTTTGTGCTTTCCCCCGCCCTTGAATCGGGACTAGCTTTTGTTTTCAAGGTGAAGGAACGGTTGAGAATTTTCCGACGCTGAATTATTCATGGCAAAGTGCGTGCCCCGATCAGAGGGAATTAGTTGTAACGGAGAGCAAGAGAGGCAGTTATTATCTCACTGATATATTGCAGCAAGCGTAATTACGAGCGATACAAGCTCGGCCTGTGGTATAGTGCAGCAGCTCTATGAATGAAAACTTGCGGCTTTCATTTCCTTTGTTCCCTGAACTGCTTTGGTTGATTTTTAGTCTTTGTTTTATCGTTCGTTGAATAGAATTGAGGTTTCAGATTATGAGAACGATATAATTTGTTGTGGACTGCTTATCTTATTTGCATCTAATTGAACGTAGTAAATATAGGTGCTTCTGTATTTAATTTTCATTTTTGTGTTATGTACCACAATTTAACAATTTAATTCGATCAATTCACGTCAATAATTTTTAACAAATAGAATAAAGATCCCATCAAGATCTTACCTTTAATACCGTTTTGTACTTTCAGTATCGTGTATATAGTTAACATTCCTGCTTGTGCAATATCTGCTGAAAATAAGTGTAAGGCATGGAAGGCCCAAGACTTTGCTTTGCGTCGCGCTCAAGTTAATACATGCGTCGTAGCGTGTCTTCATTTCGACATGCCTGTATGCTTGGGTAGAGGCCGGCGGCAAGCTTTGTAAGTTGAACTCATACACAGGCTTGACGTCTTCATTTCTATGAGACTATTACAATGAGTGCTTCAAGCTCTGCACCACCTTCAAGAGTACTTCAGCAGGCTCTTGAACTTCGACAAAAACGGTCTAAGCTGTGGTTGAGGAAGACTGTCAGATGAATGTTTTACAAAATGTAAGCCTAGCTAACATTCGATTTCATTCTCTCTTGCTGCTTAAATGACCAGATTTTTAGGGGACAAAGCTTTAATATGAGGATTAATTGTTATCCTTTGTATTTGAATGGTTCATAGATCCTCCATAACATAATTCATCGTAGAACCAGGACGTATATAGTTTTTAATGTACAATAATTTCCTAATATTATAGAAATTTCGAAAGTCTTTGCAGATTATTGTGAGCTGTAATTCTGAAACTTCTCTAATTATTATAATTCTTTTAATGTGACAGCTGTCCGGTTCAGTGAACCAAAACTGAAACGGGTTTCTCACGATATATTTTATTACTTCTGATTGTGAACATTTATTACTCTAACCCAATGTTGTTGATTGAAGTGCTATTGCATGGTAGTTACGTTCCTATAAAAGATGAGTGGACAATTCCGGTTTGTATGATTAACGATGCTTGATTTTATTAACGTCTAGGAACGATTGCAGCAATCAGGCGTGACCAGAGATAGAGACAAGAATGATCGTGGGGCTGAATATGTGACTTGGATTTCTATGTAATGAATAGTCATATGACTTTTTGATGTGAACACAACTTTGAATGTGTGGTCTTTAATTGATTGTACCTTCAAGTTAATTACTAATACAGTTTCAAACCGCCTGTCCCAACAGTTCTATTTCAACAGAAATGAGATCTTCAAGCTCATATCTATGAAACTTGTGAAAATATTGAGCAGTTTTTCTGTCCGTATATGATTTTAACAAAAACTTCACTCTGCTCTATGAATTCAATATTTTAAGTTCACCGTTGAGTTTTTTACCAACGTATCTACATTCTTGCATATAGCGGTGATGAAAGTCCCATTTTCTCACTCGAAAAGACGTTTTCTCAAATTCCTCAAAGAAATTGTAGACAGCGGCTGATTAGAACATCGACTTAAAGGTCAAAAGATGCTGCATGGTCCTTGCGCTGTAACTGTATTGCCGCTAACGTCTTCATCTTGTAAAAAATTTCTCTTCTGAAACCCTACATGTTTAACATTGCTCGGGAATGATAATTGCTGTGTCTCTTGCATGTGTTTTAGCTTTCCTTGATTGCATTGGGAGGAGGGATTAGGGGGCTTAAAAAGTTACACAGTTTATCATGACAGGATTCAATGTGTGTTTATTTTCATGTACAGTTCCCATAATAGAAAGAAGGATAAGATCCGAAGTTTTTACTGTGAGAAAACTTTTAAGATAGTTTAAGATATTTTAATGTAGTTATATTTGCACTGTGTTGTACGTAATATTTTAGCGATGCCCTCTAGTTACTTGACACATCTGCATTCTGGTTTGAGCGTCATTTTGTTTAGTTTAAATCCGTATGTGCAAGATCTTCGTAATGTGCCCTCCTTGAAGCTATAATTGTAGTTTGTGTTTTAATGCACCCCACGTTACCCACATGCAAAACGCAGAACCCTAGGTCCGTCTCAGATTTTGTTAAGATACGCCAATGTATAAACTATTCTTGCAGGTTTCTTATTCTTGTGTGACTTTATTTTCGATATTGAACATATATTTTGCAAGTTGATGCCGCTAGAGCCAACCGCGTGATGCGGTGGTTTTTCATTTAATTCTGGAAAAAAAAATATTTATTATATTTTGAAACTTCTCAAATTGTTCTACTTCTCTCGCGGATTTGTTTAGTTAATGATTCTCTTTCTGATAAATTGAATTCTTACTTCTTGTAGAAATTGGCTTTGGTTCGCTCAAATAGGCTGAGCTTCTAATATGCGAACTATTTTCATAATTCCATGCAACAAAACATGATTGCCAGTCATGCGAGTAGTAACAGATATGGTTAGGCTGCTATCTTAGTTTACTATAAACTAGGCATTTGAAAGCTATACATTTGTATTATATTTTAACGTACCTTCGTATATTAAAAGTTTCATGATCAAAAAATGTATTTTCTAAACTCATTATTTACTCAATCCATATCACCGCATGATGCCTGACCTTCTAGTTTTTGACGAGACGAGACCCTCTAACATGAATTCATTGTTCATTGATTAATTCATAAAACAGGTGAACACAACGCATGGGTTTTTTATGCGTACCGCTGTGGACAATCGACCTCTTGACGGTCGCATTCTTCATTTATTTATTAATTCATAAAATAAACGAATACAATGCATGGGTTTTTAATGCGTAATAACGCTGTGGACAATCGACCTCTTGACTGTCGCATTCTTTATTCATTAATTAATTCATAAAACAAACGAATACAACGCATGGGTTTTAATGTGTACCGCTGTGGACAATCGACCTCTTGACGGTCACATTCTTTATTCACTGATTAATTCATAAAACAAACGAATACAACGCATGGGTTTTCTACTGTGGACAATCGACCTCTTGACGGTCGCATTCTTTATTCATTGATTAATTCATAAAATAAATGAATATAACCCATGGGTTTTCCGCTGCTGACAATCGACCTCTTGACGGTCGTATCGGCACAGCGCGTGGCAATCAACATGCACTGCGCCACTGAACCGTTACCGCAACGCGCGGTCACTGCGCGCTTCTTCTTTCTGCCTAATCACGTGCGCTGGCGCTTTCATTCTCCCTGTACCGCCGGTTTTCATGTTCACTTGCGTCTTTGGAGTTCACCTGCATCGGTTTGAAACCGGTGATTTATTTTAAAGTTACAGATTTATTGTTCTGACACTCCCTTTATATATAAGCTCTTATTACTGCTCTTCAGCATTGAGAAAAAACATGAGGGGCATTCCAAGTAAATGTTTGTTTGTGTTCGCGTTTATTCCAGCTGAGGCATCTATAGTGTTTATTTTGTTTTTTAATGACCGTGTAAGGAGAAGGGCTGTAAACCTGCCAAAAAGTTACAACCTTGTCTCTGTTTGACAAATCACATGAGACGATGTCCAGCCTACTACGAATGTGTTAGCGACGTACGCAGCATCACGGGTCCGGAACAGTTGCTTGACCACGCGCTTCACACTATATATACAGTAGCGGTGTAGGTGATGATGTTCGTGATGTGCCGTGACCGCCAAACTAGCATATTGTGCCATGCAGCACGTTGCTATTAAGCGCGAGCTCCAGCCATGCGGCTCCATCATTCGAACGCGACATTGAAAAACTGTGTTGCTGCGATCTCCTATACTAAGCCATTCTATAGGGATTAATATTTATGCTCACGTTTTTCTAATTCTCACAGAATACGTTACCGTGGCACACTCGTAACCGAGAATTGCAACTGATTGTGGTCGGTGACAAAAAAAGGAAATGAATTAATGTACTAAAGCGAAAAACATCCTATTGATAACAGACACCATGCAGACCCCCTTCCACTTTCCGTGGTTTTCATCCGCATTAATTGATGCGATATCCTTAAATTGCGTTGATATTGGTTCTTTTGCAACGAATACCGGTTCGGTCGTAAATCACGCATCGTTTGTTGACCTAACCACTACTAGAGAAGCGCGTGCAATAGTTTGTTCAAGGTGTGCGATCTCGCTTACGTGTGAATAGCAAACATTTGCGCTCGACCCTACTCCTTCCCATCTCTGGTTCTTGCTCAAAAATCAAGAGATATTTAAATGAAATCACACTTGTAAACATTAGCTAGCTCCTGTGTCGATCAGGATTTTGGTATAATTAATAGCTCTATATCATGCAGTCTCTTGAAAAAATAACGTCAGACAAGGCACATTCACCTCTCGCTCAGCTATGAGCCATTATATTATTCATTCATTAATCAGTAAATTTTTCGTGGAGTTAAGCTTCTGCTCATCAGCGCATGGATTTTTGCAAGTATACTACATCGCACAAGGATTGTTCCTGTGGTGCCGCTAGTATGATTGGTTGCTCGAGCACACTACGTCGTCGAGCTCCATTACCCGCAAGACCGTCCTCCTTGCACCTGATTTGCAACCGTGAACGTTCCCTCGTATTTGCATCGCCACCGCAGCCAAAAGGGGCATTGTAGCCATCGCTGTGGCTCTGTTCCTCGTGTTGATGTTAGTGTCGTGTACGTCTTACTTTTACTTTCTTGTTGCATTCTATACCGCTAACCTCTAAAAAGGCTCTCCGTGCTGCCTCTTTTTCAACACTCGTGGCTTCATTTAGTATATGATGTTTTAATTACAAAGCCAAACTTTTTTATTATTGCGTATTTCCCGTTTCATTGTAAATCCTCTAAGATTAAACGTATTAATGAGCTTCAGTCAGTACAAAACGAATCCTAGTAATTTCGTTGGACACGTCCGTTACATCCAAATGCCTCAACATATCCTACAATATTTTTTCTAGTCAGGGCGACTTCTAAATGCACTGTGCAAGGGACAAAAGCTTACACCTTCTTAATCTTTTTATGATCAATTTGCATACAGCGCTGTTTACAATTGAATGCAAAGTGACCAGAATGATCACTTATGCGTACAATCCAGTTCCCAGGGCTGTTGGTAAAGTTCAATGTCATGGAATCTTCTCATTCAGTGAATTGAAGAGTACTCGTACGTGCATGTTCTCTTTCTCTTGCATGCCGGAGAAATTCATTGATAGAGTCGCTGGGGCAGGAAAATGTTATACCTGGAACAACATTTTCTGGCTTTCTCCGTGGGTTCATTGATGGGACGGCAGCGTGCACATGGCTTGGCCGCAACCAGCCCTTTTCTTATATTATACGCGCTCTTCGAGAGAAAACTTATTTCTTAACTTCGCTAGTTTCATTGGGTTGTTGAGCGTAGGCAGTGTACCAAACTCTGATATCTATTCATTTCGCAGTGTTCATTTCTTATTAATTTGGGTCTATTTTTATTTCGATAAATTTTACAGATTGTAATGAGCGCCAGTTTTTTTGTTTCTTTTGTAGTGTACACATTATTTGCTGCACAATCTTGGCTATTTTTCATCTTGCCTTCACCATTCATGATGTGTTTAAATGCTGTGTTTTATGAAAATATTTATTACCTGTTAGCAGTATTTCATCTGCCGTGGTCGTGGTAGTATTGCATTTCTGCGAACTGGCCAGCTACCCTCATGCCAGTCAGAGAGAAAGTAACACAGCTGCGGCCGGTGAGTTTATCGCCGGGTTTTTGCAGCGTACGCTTTATACACTCGTTGCTAATTCTGCCAGACTTTTCTTATGTACAAAGGCAACCTGACTGCTCCACTCTTGCTTTCTTTCCTCATGACGCACACTTAATTTCAGGCCTGCCATCAGAAAATTGCTTACTGCATATTTACCTGCAGGTCTGATGGTCTGATGGTAAACCATTGGTGGTAGACGAAAGTGAGATGGAATGCGCACAAACTTAGTCATAATCCTGTAGCAAGTACGTAAGCAGATCAGTACTTGCGAGTAGCAGTCAAATACTGCAAGTACAATTCAGATAGCTATTCAACAGGTTTACTATCTGATACAATTTTGCTACTAGGCTCAAACACAGGAAATCATTCTGCTGAGTTTCTGTGGAATCATCTGTTTCCTTTATGCACTGCGTATTCGATTTATTTAAAACATTGCGCGGGCTCCCTGCAGCTTGTAAAAGATAGCGAACTATGATTGTTTTGTGAGTAATTAAGATGAATAAATTTCCTAAAATTCATTCTCAAATCTTCCCAGAGGGGAATTGATCTCTTATGATTGATAACTTTTTATCTATGTAGCAGTTAGATTGTATAACATATTTATAATAGATACTAGGACAATGATAAATTTGGATCAATATTATTATTTTATTGGAGAAAACCCGAAGTAGCTTAATATTTTCCTATCTCGAAAGAAGACCCCAAAAGTCAGTCTTTCCTAACGATAAGCGAAGAACATAACTCAATCGGCGTTCCTCGCAGCCATGTTGGGTTGAGCAAGAGGGCCTAGAAAACGACTGTGGGGAAAGCTACACCAGAGACTGTTAGGCTCTAAGGGTTTGGGGGGAGATTTGACCCTCTCTCTGACCTGGAGAAAGTGCCCACTAAATCTGCTTGCCCGCTTCCCTCCTCCCTCCAACTTCCATGGACCACCGAATTTTTTTTTCAGCGTGCCAGCCGTCTTCACTCTCCTCTGCACGTGTACAATTTTTTTTATCCTGTCTAGTGATGTAGGATTTTATTCAAATATTTTTTTCATATCCCAGTAATTTGTTACGGCTATATTTCAGTGCCGCACGTAAGTCCCCAAGCAATGTGTAATATGCTTTTTCCGTAAATTTCCAGTTAATACACCCTACTTACAGCGGATGTAGTACAGCGGCACTACTTACCTACAACATCTACAGCTTGGCATATACCAACCTTGTACAAATTAAAAGCGAACAAAACGATAAGTTAACAGAACCTGGAAATCATCTCTTGATGCTCGACAGAATTGGTCCAAACATCAACGCTCTTTGTCTTAAATCGCTGCATGATTTCTTTTCTAGTCTTCTATTTAGGAATAGCTAGGGAATAGCTGAATGAGAGCTAGGGCTCTCATTCAGGGCACTTCTTTATTTTAGCGACCTCTCCTCTCCACTGTTGTCACCCCACGCTGCTCTCCCACGCCTCCTCGCTTGCTGCAGTCGTGCCTGCAGCAAGCAATCGATTTTTGGCCTCTGAAGCTGCATCTCTGACGCACCGCCGTCTGCTGCATCCCCGGGCATCGGCCACACCTTATTTCTTCAACCATATTTCAAATTCCTTTTATTATATGTGTGTTCTGTTAGTATTATAATATGTTGAATTACTAATTTCTACTCAATTGCTTCTGTTTTTAGTTCGTTGGACGTGATTTTAGTTCGCTACTAGATGCATTCAAGTAAACGTAGGGTAACAGTGGAAAGTATTCGTGTCATGCGCACTGAAAGGTGCTTTTTAGTTTCTGATTTGCCTCTGCGAGACAATGTTTTCTAAGTAATTTTATATTCCTCAGTCGATACACTCCTATAAGGGGATATAGTCTTGCATAAAAGGCGAGCAGAATTAGAAATCCCAATAATTCATCACGATCGAGTTATATTCGTTCGTTAGTTAGATCTAATTGTAACGCTCCTGGGTTATTAATTTCTCGCGTGTGAAGTTTTGATGCTCCACACTCTACAAGAACCGAGTCATCAGCCGGTTCACCACTTTCCATTAGGCTTCCCGATGGAACATGGTGGGAGCACCTCTTCTCCTTCAACTCCACAACGTCCCAAAGCTCGACCAGGACGCGCGTACCACTTATTCAACCACTTCTCATTAGGCGTTTTTCTGCCTGCCTGGGCTTCGTCGTGAGAGGTGACATCACTCTGAGATCCAAGATCTAATTTACTCTCAATGACACTCTCTGATCGATAGTCAAATCTTATTTCTCATGGAAACAACTTCGTCAACAATACAACCATTTGATCTTTTATTGTTAGTGTGTCCTTTCGCGGTGTTCATATTATATTTTTTCGAGAAACAGAGAAAGAAAATTTCAATCCAGTTCGAACAAGCATCTCTAAGCATTTTTTGCATTAAAACTTGAATTATTCAGTTATTTAACAGCTTTGTCCATATATCATTTGTACGGTGTTTTACTGTCTTTCCAAGTTTAGCACCAATGAGAATCTCTTGAAGACTTCTGCGGTCGATCATTTGTGTTTTCTCTGTAGTCAGCTGGAAGCTTTCTCGTATCATTTTAATTTACCCGTACCTATTTCTTCTATTGTTTTGCTCCGATGGTTGAAAGACTTGCACTGAAGACGTGCAATTTTTTACCGTCATGCTTTCCTAACAGGATTGCTCTACGTCTCGTCTATCATTTGATCCTCGAGCGCACTTGCGTGGATCGGCTGCCTCAACGGTCGATGCTCAGCACGTATTTTAAGTGGGCAGGAAAAGAATGACTAGTTCGTCATCTAATATTTCATGGACTTGAGACTTACCTTTTTCTGTTTGTTTGAGCCAGCCCCTGTGCGTTCATAAACATCTTTCTCCCTACTTTATTCCTCACCTATCATTCTAATCATTATCCTCTGACATCCGTTAATGTGGCTGACAGATCGCTGTATTATGTAAATATTGAATAATTTTTCAATTCTAGGTAACGTTTCCACCTTGTATTGTTTATATGGACTGTTTTAAAGTGTATAGATGCGCAAGTGAGACCTCGCTCGTTGTGGGTTGCCTTTCTCTCACGGTTCGTCAGGGCACTAGCGTCTCCCGCGCAATGCCCTCTTACTTAACGCGCTACGCAGGCGTCGCTTGCCACATTCTCGGAGGAAATGAGAGTTGCGTTATAAAAATGCAACGCAGATTATCTACTCTTATTTTTTTCTTGCATTGGATGTTGGCTATTAAAACCGACTACTTGAAATGATTTGTGACTCGGCATAATTGCACTCGTTCATCGATCGATGCCTTAAGGCGATCATTTCTGTACATTAAAGCCTCAATAACATGTGTCGTAGGATTATACCCTCACCATTATATGCAAGCTTCAACATAAGACGCCGGCACCAGCTTCGGGTATAATTGTTTCCACGTGATTCTTTCTGCTTATTTCGTTTGTAAACTTTCTTATCGCTGGCATTTCGATTCTAGGCGATGTTGGTAAATTGTGTATACTTCTTTATTGATGGCATTTGTATACTGAGTCTTGACGATCTTGTTAAATTGTGGAAATTCTATCGATTGTATTTATATTCTAGATGATTTTCGTACATTGTGTATATTTATTTATTGATGACATTTATATTCTGGGCAGTGTTGTTAAATTTGGGAAAACTTCTTTATTGATGACATTAATATTCTGGGCGATGTTACTAAGTTCGGGAAACTACCTTATTGATGGCACTTATATTGTATACTACGTTTTGTTTTAGGTTGGAAATTGTGATATTTCAACAATGATTTAATTGCTAATGCGTTATTTCATTTTTTAGATTAAAACCTTACCTGAAAGTGGATGCATTATAAAAGTTTCTTTTGTTTAATGATGCATCTTATCTTAATGACATCATTTATTTTATGTTTGATCAGCGTGATCAACGATTATAGTATAATGCTGATATTTGACAAGGTATCATGATAGCTTCAAATGGTACTATCAGGATCATAATTCAGATCTCATCTTTCTATAAATTTATATCCTATTTTCTAATATATTCTATTATTTTAGAAATTATTATATTCTATACTATTTTCAAATATATTCTCGTAATTCCACAAAATGTTTAGTTTTGGAAGACTTCATTCATCTGTAATAGTTAACCTTCATTGATTATTAAGATGAAAATTATTACGTACATGTGTTTTACAGAGCGAGCGCGACCGCGTAAACAACCTGGGCGGAGTCGTGATGAAGCTAGAGGGCTCCTGGCGCATACTGGGACAGCTCGCGGTGTCCCGAGCAATTGGTGAGAGATGATCACGCTTTGTTCACTTGATGATTTGATTTTATTTTAGTTTATCCCTATGGAAACTTATGGCAGTAAACCGAGAAACCTCCATAGGACAGCTCGCTGTGTCCCGGGCAATCGGTGAGAAATGATGACGTTTGGTGAACATGGCGACTTGATTTTACTTAAAGTTGTATATAAGAAAACGTTTACTGACAGTAGAGGAAGGAACCCCCAAAGGACAGACCGACGTATAAGGGATGACTATGTTCGGTTTACTGTCGTGCACTTGATGGCGTAGTTGAACATTTGGTTGTTGGTGAGAAAACATTCACTTTCTTTAGAGCTGCGAACCTGTCTTAAGGAAACTTCGTCATAGCGAAGTTTTTTTCTTATCACTGATAGAGCATGGTTGAGGATCACTGGCGGTAGTCAAGAAATTTTGTTGTTACCAGCATGACAGAACTATCTGCGAATATCTCGCTTACATTAAACGATTCATCTTTATTTTCTTTTGACATGAAATAACAAAGTTTCTTTGCAGAGCAGAGAAAGAAAAAAATACTGTAACTATTGATTCCTTGACTGGCTAGCGTTTCTATGGTAATATTTGTAAGAGTTAGCACCTTAGCATCGCTTTCTCTGACTGCGACCGTCACTGTTATACGATGACACGTGTCTGGGTCCCCAGATTTGAGCAGATTAAATAATTATAGGTAGGCATTGTATGGTTTATGATTTTTCAGTGTCCCAGTATAGGATGATGGATATCTGACGCCTACCAATATTTTTAATTTTATTCTTCCCTGTGCTTGTGATTAAATGAATTCAACTGAATCAGCTTAATATGTATTGCCGTATAGCTGTCTATTCATCAAAAAGTCTCCTGGCTTGAAAGATCAATATCGCATTGATTCTGACAATGGTATTTGAAAATTATATTTTTTCATATCCATGACGATTTCAGTTTTTTTTTTTTTTTTTGAAACTAGTAATTATGATCGAGACATGGTAAATACCAATGCCAATGTGTTTTGTGACGCTAAATTCCAAGTTTACCATTTTTGCAGTGCTTCATAGGGATGGATTGCATATAAGCATTCACTCTCAAATCGTGATCTTTTTTTTTAAATCGTCATATCTACCATTGCATGATAGACTTCTTACTCACATTTATGTTTCTGGTCAGAATTTTCGCTGGTGAATGCGACTATTCAGTGTTATTTTCTCGATGCTACTAGTACATTTTTTTTTGTAACCACCATGCATACATTCTTGTTATTCTCTAGAAAGACATTTTTCCGAGCAACCGTTCTTTCAAATTCTAGCTTAACCGTTGTCACGAAAATATTTGAAAACAGTTTATATGAATAATATTGTTTTATATATAGATTGTAGATCTAGATTCATAGATAGGTAGATGTAGATTATCGATTCAAACTATTATATAGTTTAAAAATAGCTACCAATTAAATCGTCATATCTACCATTGCATGATAGACTTCTTACTCACATTCCTGTTTCTGTGCAGAATCTTTACTGGTGAATGCGACTATTCGGTTTTCTTTTCTCGATGCTGCTGGTACATTTTTTTTGTAACCACCATGCATATATTTTTCTTGTTATCTAGAAAGCCATTTTTCCGAGCAACCTTTCTTTCAAA
This sequence comes from Hyalella azteca, assembly GCF_000764305.2. Lineage (NCBI taxonomy): Eukaryota > Metazoa > Arthropoda > Malacostraca > Amphipoda > Hyalellidae > Hyalella > Hyalella azteca. The sequence goes on along the minus strand of NW_025939751.1, from coordinate 16,977 downwards.
TCGTAACGTAACAGTTGTCACGAAAAAATCCAAAAAATTGTATATTTATAATATAGTTTAGTGATTTGAAAATAGCTATTAACTGGCAAATTGTGCGACCCTTCAAAAGTGGCATATTTATGACGCGTTGCATACATGCATACTTCAGTACCTCTTAACTAATGAATGCTCGTGTGCAGGCGACGCTGACTACAAGCCGTTCATCTCGAGCGAGTGCGACATCAAGAGCCTGGAGATCGTAGGCGACGAGGACTTCCTTGTTCTGGCCACCGACGGCCTCTGGGACACCATCTCCTACGAGGAGGCCGTGTCCTTCGTCTACGCCTACCTCACCATCAATCAAGGTAGGCGATGTGCTCTCTAGTTGGTGCAATAGCCTTTACAAAACATACAATGCATGTGCTCTGGAGTCAAGCTTTTCGTCTCAATCATATAGGTATGATTAAGGTCATCCATTGATCTTAATTATGATATTTTAGATCTAGGGATGGGCGAGTGGCTAATTAAGATCAGCTGAATTATGAAGCAACCAGCAGCTGAAGTATATTATAGGTTTCCTAGTAGCTCCCGAGAATTGTTTGATGTCTTGTATAGATCTTTTTTTATGATCTTCGTGGAAATCATCATAACTTTTTACATTATCTGCAAGATGCATGGGGGAACTATGAAATTAAATTTATTGGCGTACACATAACATACTGGAACTTGATCTATCAAGTTCCAGTATGTTATGTTATGTTATGTTATATGTTATTTTATGTTATGTTATAAATCAAGTTATCAACTTGATTTATCAGTACGTCTTGTGTGTATCGTAACTCGTTAACACGTGAGAAATTGTACATTGGAAGTAATACGTGATTACAATAATATATTGGAAGCAAACTTGCATCTAAACGGCCGAGCAGTCCTTAGTAACTGGGTGGAATTGTACCTTCCATCTCCACCCGGTCCTCAGTAATCCGGCCTGTGCTGGTGTTTGTAAGAACATCCACCGTTTTCAACGTTGTATTTTATACAGCCCGTAACAGCCGTGGTTCTTTGCCTATGTTTGTTACCGAGCCTTGACAAAGACATGGAAATATTGGAAATATTAACAGAACCGTGTTAATTACCAACGATATTTGTCTCTAATTTTTCATACCTAGATTTTCTATTCATTCCATTTGCAAAACAATAACTTTCATCGAATGTATCATATGATGTTTTTAATCATGGATGAACTGTAAGCTAGTAAAGACTTCCGTAAGAATTATAAATACTTACGTACGTTTCCGATCCTGTGATGAAAATGAAATTAACGTAAGAGTGTCGAGATCTTGGTTCAAAACCTGGAGCTAAAAAATTAATAAATTAATAAAATAAATTAATAAAAAATTTCGTAGACTAGAATCGGCGACAGGCATAGAATCGGTGACATAGTCACCACTATGTTATTGTTATGTAGGAACGATAGGAAACCGCTAGCGTAGTATGTTTTTATAAGCGAGGAATCCATCAAATTATATTTTCTTACAGTAGAAAAGAAAGAAAACGGAATATGAGCGGTAACTTCTATATTAAGCAATAATGTTGAAGGCAAAGGAAAGAAAACTTGCCAATATTTGACTTGGAAAATTTTCAGCGCGTAGCGCCATTATTAGTTAAAAACTAAAACAGTATGCACGAATCAATAAAACGAAAAAGTGTACACGGAATGCATATTATTCTAAACAGCCAGATTGGCCGGTAAAAATTAGTCAGAACTCAGAAATTTCTTCTGGTGAATAGGAATTATATATGCAAAATAAATAAACTCAAGGGGTTAAAAATTTTAAATTTTCTGTCATGTTTGCGTGAAATTATTGATGAATTGACTTTCGCGTGACTTTTCATCTTCTGTAAATTCAGTCGTTCTATTGATTGTACTTGTATTCTTGAACTTATGAACGGATGGTGTATCACAGTATCTGGAATCTGGATAGAGTTCTCATTGAAAATATGGTAGTTTTTTGTCATCTCCTTTGCTCTTGATTTCTTTTTAATTTGCGATTTAAACGTACTAATAATGAAAACTTTTATTAAAAGTTACTCGTCAGTCCTACGTTAGTGTATTTAAAAATTACAATATTTCAAATGCATGCTTTAATTTGGTATAGGTAGACATCATCTCCTATTAACCATTTCTCAAACCACCTGATATTTATCAGGTTTATGTGATTCACTTTTAATGTTTGGGAAAGCTTTTGGAAGACATTTTAAAAATCACTTGCCATTCTGAATGAAAAAAAAATATAAAATGGACTGACCAGCAGTCAACCGCTTGAAGTGCAAAAATGAATACAAAGGATGATTATTCGCACTGTTGAGATCAGTATGATTGATTAATTATTGGGCCTGGAGCTGTGAGGCCTGCTCTTGAACTTTCTCCCTCGTCGCGATCAAACTTCTCGAATGGTAACGTAATTAACTTTCGAATAAGCAAGGTGAGCTTCATGTTGTGTCGATACGCTAAGCTTTCAGACAATCACTTGTAACAGGAACAAAAAACTTTTCTCATCCTAATTTCGATCATAATTCATTGTCACGCAAGCATGAATATTTTTCATAACCCTGAATACAATTCTCGGTAAGTTGTACTATGAGTAACGAGCACCAGGGGCAGGTGTTATACGAGCTTGAGGGCATTCAACGCTGCTGTGTTGTGACAATTCTTTCATGTGCCCCGTGCTGCTTGCTGGCGCTCGCAAGGCTTTGCAAGCGATGTAACTTTTATGCAAATCTCGTTGCATCAAATGTGTAGTGAACTCAAGGAACTATTGTTATTGAACTTTCATTAGCAGTTTTAAAAATCCGTAAAATATGACCGTTTGATCAATGAACGTAAATCAAGTTTGCTCACCGTGTGAAATGATACGATTTTATGTACAAAGCGTACAAAATCATACGTAGTTGCTCCTCTGTTAAACTCGGAGACTAAAATAATGGCCACGTTACAGGAGTAGCCTGCTGTTTTAAAGTTACTAATCTGATACGTCGTTCAATATCTAAACATTTACCGTGTTGCTAAGACTTGGCAGAGCTTGAAATCCGCTAGGCTGGTTCTGTTTGTTCCCACTAGATTCCTGCTTGCTTGCGATCACCGATCTTTTGGCAAGCTACCGAGCTATGCCTGCTCGAGCGCACATTTTTTTTTTTTTCTGTGGCGGATACAAATGAGCGCCGCGCCGCTGCTGTGAGCGCACGGCTCAGGCAGGTGAGCAGCTGTTTATGCTGCAGCAGCAGCAGCGGCAGCAGCTGCAGCAGCAGCAGCAGCGGCGTGTTTGTTTTATAAACCCCGACTAGCGCGGGTGGCTTGTGAACCCTTAGGGTTATCTTGACACGGCCTTCCTTGTACGTGTTAAAAAATTATGAAGCGTCCTCTTGAATGTCCGTAAGAATTTTTTGATGCAACTGCTCGTGTGCCTGTAATAAAATTTTGACGCTGACTTCCGTGTTAACATTTTTTTAATTTCTACGATTTCTTGTCATTCTTTGTAGTAAAAAATAATATTCAATACGAAAGAACGTTTTTCCAAAATGTTTCAGTGCTCGTGAAACTCACGATTTGATTGAAAAGTAACGATTCAATTTGGTTATTTTTCCGCAACTTCTAGAAACTTTCCCAAATTTAAATTTTAAGCGGATGCGCTGTGGACTTTTTCCGAAACAAGCACCTGATCACAACGGGACTCGCGAGTTCAATGCGGTTTTAGTAGGTATCTATTGTACTATTATCAATACCTGCTAGTATCAAATTACTATTACTTACAATACTTAGGTCCATGTTTAAATGATTTCATAACATTAGTCGACTAATCGTGTGAAATAGTTCACTATCTGCCCACATCTCTACCACATTTTCAAATCATCGGTCGCAAGTATACGTTGAAGAGTACGTTTCATTACCAGTACAATAAAGGCTTAGCCTGGAACAACAACCCGGTAAGGGAATTTACAGGACATGAGAGGATCGTATCGCCGCCGCCGTATCGATCCTCCCTCCCGTCGCCACGTGGCCCTAAAGAGGCGCTGCCGCTACCACTGGAGCCTGCGCGCTGTGCCCTCGCCTTGGTGCCGGTGGTGCCGGCCTTGTAGTTTCTACATTTCACCTTGTATCTGAGATGGAAATAACGTTGATTAAGCGTTGTTCCAACGAAATCTCGTCGTAATCAACTTTGTTTCTTAATTATTTGCATGAAGGGAAATAGTGACTAAAAGTTCCATTGGAATTTTTAATACTGCTAATCTAAGACGTAAGCATAACGATCAGTATACGTTTGCCCGTAACTATCATATCATAGTGATGTCGGCGCTGAAGAATATGCCTGAAGTGGCATGTCGCTGATTCTTGTACTTTTCGTGACTCGTTCACATGAGATCTAAAAACAGGTTCTTGACCGGATCTTTTCAAAACTGGCTATTAACTACTACGGTTGTGACGTTAATTAATTTTCAGGAAATTGTTTCCATTTTGTCGTTTTTAAATATTTTAGTGCTCGTGAAACTCACGATTTGATTGAAAAGTAACGATTCAATTTGGTTATTTTTCCGCAACTTCTAGAAACTTTCCCAAATTTAAATTTTAAGCGGATGCGCTGTGGACTTTTTCCGAAACAAGCACCTGATCACAACGGGACTCGCGAGTTCAATGCGGTTTTAGTAGGTATCTATTGTACTATTATCAATACCTGCTAGTATCAAATTACTATTACTTACAATACTTAGGTCCATGTTTAAATGATTTCATAACATTAGTCGACTAATCGTGTGAAATAGTTCACTATCTGCCCACATCTCTACCACATTTTCAAATCATCGGTCGCAAGTATACGTTGAAGAGTACGTTTCATTACCAGTACAAAAAAGGCTTAGCCTGGAACAACAACCCGGTAAGGGAATTTACAGGACATGAGAGGATCGTATCGCCGCCGCCGTATCGATCCTCCCTCCCGTCGCCACGTGGCCCTAAAGAGGCGCTGCCGCTACCACTGGAGCCTGCGCGCTGTGCCCTCGCCTTGGTGCCGGTGGTGCCGGCCTTGTAGTTTCTACATTTCACCTTGTATCTGAGATGGAAATAACGTTGATTAAGCGTTGTTCCAACGAAATCTCGTCGTAATCAACTTTGTTTCTTAATTATTTGCATGAAGGGAAATAGTGACTAAAAGTTCCATTGGAATTTTTAATACTGCTAATCTAAGACGTAAGCATAACGATCAGTACGTTTGCCCGTAACTACATCATGTCATATCGTGACTCGTTCACATGAGATCTAAAAACAGGTTCTTGACCGGATCTTTTCAAAACTGGCTATTAACTACTACGGTTGTGACGTTAATTAATTTTCAGGAAATTGTTTCCATTTTGTCGTTTTTAAATATTTGAATTAATAATCTTCAAGTGACTAATACTCTAATTTTGATACGAGGAAGTTAAGAATAAGGCCATCACCCCAGAGTACCAGCGCATCTTACTACTTTGTGACCTGAACTAACAAATTATCCTGGGTATAAAACTTGAACATAAATTCAAAACCCAGATGGAGCTTTTTTAGTTAGTTTAGAAATTTAGCCAAGCTCAGGAATAAGTTCAACTTGCTAAATTTATTTTAGTTCAATATCTTTACTTTTTGTATAATATATAATTTGTGCCCCGTTTCTCAAATCGGTGTATGACCTTTAAACGCCGCTGATCATTACCTCGTACACAGCACATCACTGAACATAACTCGTGCAATCCATTCGCAAGCAACCTAACTAACTGCTGAAGCATTTCCTGCCTGAGGTTAATAAGCAAGCTGCTTGTATATACATGGAGCGGTGCTAGCTGCTCTCACACACCCTGCGTTTCCTCGCCATTTGTGGCACTTCCTACTATGCTGCTTTCGTCTCTACATGGTTTGATCTTGTGCCGACAACCTCTTGGCACTACACGAATTTTGCCGTAGGATTCTGCTGGATTGTTTCAGTTCATTGTCATGTAGTATGATTGAAGTGTAATCCATAATCTTAATTATTTGAAAATATGTTCTATTCGTGTGAATTAATCGCAATCGATTCGGTTAGGTTCTTTCGATTCAAATTATTGAGAAAATTTGAAGATCCCGCGCTCAGGGGAAGTTTAGTCTTCAGTTAACTCATAGTCTATGGAAGTCGAAACGCCCTTCCTCAAAGGAACATTTCAGAAAATTTTCCAGTTAGCGGACCGGTTATCATAACGTGCTGTAAAATGAAGTTTATATTCCTAAAATTTCTATTGTATTTATTTATTTATAGGTAATCATTCACCATAATTTGGCTAAGATATTTTATTAATAATTAAATACTAATCATTCAGTGGATTGCGTTGTGTCGTCAGTTATGAGGATCGGCTCACATTTGACTTATCTGGTCTTTTTTGTAACACGCATTGCAATTTTCTGAATTATTTTATAATTTTTCCGCGTGTTGGATATCCTCGTCGTTCACTTCCAGTTGTACCAAGTACCAGTTGTCTTTCAATGTGCATATTCTGACGATTTCTTATATTGCGAGCTATGTCTCTGGAGCACCTATGCACTGCTTGTCACTGATTAATTAAGCTGATTCCACATGTTTTGAATTAGGCCCTTTATATTCTCTAAGTGAATCATTTGAAACAGGGCGTAACAATCGTCGGTAGGAATGTTTCTCTTTGGCAGCACTGATGCGTTGATAACCTGTGAAAATTTTTTTAGAAATCTCTTCCCCTTTATTTCATTAAATAGATTATAAAAGAATACAAGCAGTATTTAGAAGGTAACTAACTTCTAGCTCTACGTTGGACCGCAGCCTATAGAGTCGAGAACTTAAGATCGAGGACTCAAGACCGCCAAAAGTATGGTTCTTCCGGACGTTTACAAAGCTCTGATTTGCCAGGGTTTTAGAGTCCTAAGTTTACGCATCTCTTAATGAGTGAACCTGAGAACATAACTCGCTGAATCGCGATCGTGGGAACAGCTTTACGATCGTTTAGTGGTCGTGGCCAGCAGTTATTTTCGCTCTTCCTTTAATTCAGCACGAATACGTTACGCTCGTCTGGCTTCAAATTTCAAATCACGTTCGCGTTTTCCTGAGAAATTCCTTCATTTGTATGATATATGTACAGTAGTGAATTTAGCGGCTGAGTATGCAGAAAGTGATGAGATATTTTCAGTTAATAACTTATTTGTATTTAAACAATTCTTGTGTTTCCTCGCGTGGGTAATATTCTGTGCCTTGGTTATCTTAAGGAATCGTACAGGCTGCGTCGATTCGTTGAACTCGCAAACAAACCATCAATCATCAGATTTTGTTAACGCATGCGACTCGAGGATCTATGATCAATTTAAGGTTAGAGGCTTTCAATGTATTCAAAAACCGTTAGCACACCATTAGGACATTGTTGTTGAATTTATTAAATGAGTGCTCTGGTACCATGCTTCATTTCTACATACCAATGCCACCCCCTTGATGTCGTGCCAAATGTCAACAAGAGCGATGACATAAGCCCCAGCCCCGCCTCATCTCTTATCACTTGTCCACTATCTTAAACCCCTCCTTATTAGTGCTTGCTTATACTGCATCAAATATGTTCATGATGTATAGTACGTGCTATGTTTAATTGTGCCTAGCTATCTAATTCCTAATACGTATTGAGAAAGATGATTCAATGTAACATTTACACCATCACTTCAACGAAGTAATGATTGGTAATTTCTTGGAGATAAGCGACCAATATTTTGGAATTTGTGCATTTTTATGTACATCTAATATAAATGATCAACTGATTATGTGTCCTCTACTGCAGTTTTTAAACTACGAAACCTCTCAATCTTTGTCATGGTAATGTAAATATTTTCTCCTGACTAATTGGCCAAATTACGATGTTGTCACAGAAGCTATATTTTGTACACTTTGATTTTCTTCAGGTAATCGATGAAACATGGTAGTGATGCTGTAGTTTAACTGCTTTTGGCGGTGAGTACTTATTCACTTTGTAATTTTTTAAGTAATTTTCGTTGTTTTTCTTAATATCACTGTAATTTAATTTTATTTTAATTTGATTGTATTTTGATTGATTGCAATCGCTCTTGACACATCGGATTCGTTTGTGAAAATTCAAATTTCCCATCGTTCATCTATGTTCGTCATGAAGTAATACGTCCAAATTGAATATTTTATTTTAACATTTTTTGCTGTTGAATCTAGTTAAATTTTGTTGCATTACACTTTGGTCGCCTTAGTAAAATTCTGGGAATTTTTATCTAGAACTTTTCAATTCTAAATATGCTCGTGACTTCCACACATGATAGCTTGCATGATCTAGCCCAGCCTGCGGCCATTTAAGTGAGTGCCTCAGCAAACGTTCTCTTTTATTCCAAACATGTTTAGTTTTTTTTTTAATTTACTTAAAGCCCAACATGCTTAGTTTTTTTTTCTTATTCTGAAGTAAATTTAAGATATTTGAAATGGGCGTTACGTAGTGAACTGCTTATATTTTTTATGAGCTCATACTACAACTAAGAAATTAGAGTGCGTTACAAATATTCATATGAAACATTCATACAATGAATTTTCCTTTCAAAATTTTTATCGATAGGTCGACGTATGTGAACGACAAGCAGACTTAGCAAATTTGATCAAAACTCTTGATTATGAGCTGTGAATGTTCGCTTTTATTGTGAGGATAACAAAAATCTTAAAGTTTTTTGGTGAATTCATATTTTATTCTAAAATTTTATGTTGCAGTGCCCTCATTTTATGGCAAGACAAAATTTGATGGATCATCAATAATTGGGCAATTTATATACTATCGATCTACTCAAGTAAAGACTTGGATAGAGACGAATTTGGGCAGTCATTCCCAACCCGGGGATAATTAAAAACTTGTGAAATTTAAAACATTTCTCTTGATTGATGGTGTCGTGGATTTCCTAATTTAATCATCTATTTCAAATATTTACAGCATTTTTTAAATTATTGTTGTTTAGTGACGTATCAATTGGGTATGAAGGTGTTGAAGTTTGGAATCTACTCGCCTACGGGTTCTGTAAAATACCAAACGCAATGTGGATGTCATTCATCTTGTGATGGACAGCTTCAAGTCTATTCATTCACAAGCGAAGACTTGAATGCGAGGCGAGATCTATAAGTTTGCTGAGCTGACACAAGTATTGGCGTCCCGTGGAGCGCTAGACTCTGTATACCAGCTAAGGCGTCTGATGTGTGACTCATTTCCAGGCGCCTTCTCTTTTCTGCTGCCTCGCGTCCATTGCTCATAGCGGCCCCGACGACTTCTCTTTATTATCAACGATTTAATTTTTGATGTTTGCTGCTAATGAATCGATGTCTATGTGTGATTCTTGTTAAAGGAATTCAGCTTGGTTTATGTATGCTTCTGTTTCTTATGAAGCGATTTTTGCGTGACATGTGTCAGCCTTATAATTCTTCCGATATAGGGTAGGATGGCTAAATATCATTTTTTTTTTAATCCTTGTCTTATTGCATATGAACAATTGTGCCTAAACACGGTTACGGTTAAGCAGTTTGCGGTTTCGTGTTTAGAATGTCAAATTATGATTCGTAATGAAGAATCTGGGAGCGTTACCACTTCTTGCCATATTTACCAGCCCTTGCATTTGGTTGGATAGCGTTTTTGTTTACCGTGACGGGGTGAACGGATCTTGTTTTGCCGTTTCTGCTTGCGCCGACTCTCTATAGAGATATGACTGTTAACTTATATTTCATATCACTTTTTTGAAGCTATTTGAAATAATTTTTGCTCCTGTCGATCATTCATAGGTACGTTTCAAGTATGGGAATTTTCAGCTCCATTTTTTAATATGGTTTCTATGAATTCATTCAAATCTTCTGAAATTTGTTTTTTCAAATTCAGTTTTAAGCGCTTATGAATGCCGTATGAGCTATTTTTCTAGCAACTAATTCTCAATAAAATAGGTTCCCCTAGGTTGCCCTGGTAATAACGGTTAGAAACCTAGAATATTTTCACTGGGAAACTTATTTTAACAGTTATTTCCAGGGTAACCTATGGCGAACATATTTTATTGAGAATTAGTATATGGCTGCTCGTTAGAAGTTCTCGCGCGGCTTCTTTTCTTCGGCACTTCGTGCGAGTGGGAAATGATCTTGCGAGACATCGCTTGATGCTTTCACTTCCTGCCCCTCGTGATATTTGAGAAGCATGCAGGCGTTGCAGCTGTTATGGCGGTCACTTGATCCATGCGATCCGTGCACCACGCACACCATCGGTGCCCTACCTCAGCACCCTGTGAAATCATGAGCTAATTACCTATACTGAAATCCACAATAGGCTAAGCTTTAGAACTTTGTTACATGTTGTAGCCGATGAAAGTTTTATCATCCTAGTTGAACTGAAAAAAGATGGATCGTGATTTTGATACGTGTGCCGGTCTTTAAATTGGGACGGTCAAAGCTAGCCTTGTAATTTTGTATAGTCCATTTATACCTATCTTTTTCTAGCTTCACGTATCATATTGTTGCATTATTTACTTGATTTATTCATTGCACATTGCTCAAAAAATATAATCTTTCATCTTTCGGTATTTAATCTTTATCGAGGTCTGTTTCCACTCACCTTCGAGGCTGGAGTTTCCTCTCTGCCATTATCCCCCAACTCCCTCTCATCATCGGCTACCCATCCCATCGTCCTCCCCATCCCGTCACTTGCCGTTCGTGGCTCCGTCTGCCACGAGACGTGACTGCACGCCCCTCTGCAAGCGTACGCACTCACGCACGCAACTAAGATTCTCTGTCTGGATCTCTTGCGCTATACCCTTACGGAATTTATTGCGTGCTTACTATATTGGATTGCAGTCTTGATTTTTTATCAGTACATTAGGGTGCAAAAGAATGAAAAATTATTCTGATTAATGATAGGTGACGTGTTTTTTGCAATACATGGAATGTCGTAACCCCGGCCAGTGTCCCCGGTAATAGTTTAATTCGACATGGTTAGGAGAACTTTGCATGCACATGTTGTATTAAACTCAAACATGGATGGTCATCGCCGCCACTGCCAAAATAAATACCATCGACACCACCGCCACCACCGCCGCCGCCGCCGTTGATGACGACTTCGGTGGTGGTGGTGGTGGTGGTGGAGATGGAAGGACTGGCCCACGGCGGCCAACACCTTCCGACGCTGCGGGGTGACGGCAGTCCTGCGGTTCAGTGTAGCACCGACGGGCGCAGTGTGAGGGTCGTAAGTTAGTCGCTCTTTCCCTCTCACTCGCTGGCAGGCCTACTGGCTCAGCACTTTTACACGAGCAAAATAAGGTGTGGTCATCGGTTTCCTCTTCCGGATAATTTTTTCCAATTGTTTAGTCGTATTTTGCACTACAGTTTGAAGTTCACCAAATTAATTATTGTGCAAGAAACATTACATTTTCTTACACTTAGTCAATGCTGGATTGAAAATAGATAATAACTAATAATTGATAATTATTGAATTCATCTCTTTCAATGGGCTAAGCAACATTAGTTTTCCTTGAAAATAGCGTGCATATGCAAAGAGACAAATCTTATGTTCTAAGCGACTATTGATCACACAAGTTTAAAGTAATCACTGTATTAGTCTTAGCCTTTTATGGTTTTTAAATTGAGTTTGTTCGTTATTCCCGCGCTGGAAATGAGGTGCAATTAAGCTTTCGATGGGAAACAGTTGATTAAATTCAATATATGCGACCTGATGGTGAGCTTTCGTTCGCTTCAGCAACATATGATTGGCTCCATTTCCGTTCACATCCAGATTGTCGTCATCCACCAATTAATTTATGCCATTAATCTCTCTGTTTTTCAGTCGATATAATTTCACCTTTCAAAATAACGTGCACAAAAAGCAGTCAAAGTTTCCAGTCAAGAAGCAAGAAAGGCCTCGAACTGTTGTATAAAGTGACGAATCTGCGCACTGTGTTGCAGTTGTCATTTGACCTCAGTAGCTGGGGGAACGTGTCTTGCGCTGTCCCGCCACAGCCACTGAGTGAGTCATATAGTGTCCCTCAACCCAGCCTTGTTTGTGATCAAGTAATTATATTACCGAGTAATTGCTGTACTACGTGCCTACCCGACATCTTGCTTAACCCAGCAATACCGCTTATATTGCCAGGTGAGTTCCGGCATGCCAGAGTTTGGTTTGTCTCTCTCTTTTGAATCCAAAAAATTTTCGGAAAAATCAAAGATCCCAACGATCAGTGAAAGTTTTATTTGTTAATGAAATTGATGGGACATATGTTCTTGTGAATTGCGTATCAGGCTTGAATTATAAACATATTCTTATTCATAATGGTTCTTAATAATTTTTGTGACATGTTATTTCAATAAGCGTCTTATTCAGTAAACATCTCATTAAAGTTGATGTTGATTGCGTGTAAGGAAGTTCCTCTGCAGTAACGACAATCATCACCGTCGCAGATCTCGCTTCAGTTCTAACTCGAGTTCTTGTTGGTTGTAACTTTAAGAATAAAATTTTCATGTATCGATTCTGAGTCTAGGTGATTAACTATTAACAAATCAGTAAATTGATTCTAACTTCAGTTTTTTAAATGCTGATTCTGATGACCCGACGAGAGTTCGTGAAGCGCCTTCCGTGACGCTCATCCATGAACATCGCTCGAGAATGCCACTCTCACTCGATTTCTCTGAACTTGACCTCTTTTTAACCATCAGCTCTCTTCGTCTGTAAAATTTCCTCAAATTTTTTGCTTCGTCCTGCATAGTGATTATCTCTTTCGTCAATACTCGCAAAAAATCGCACAACAAGATTTTAATTTTATGTTCTTCCTCATTTTTCTCATCTGGAGGTTAAATAAAATCTTTGGTTGATCTTTGCATGCGCGATTACGATGAACTGAAATCCATGTTCAACTTATGATATACGTCACGAATATATCGAACATATTCGTCACGAATATGTTTGAAAGTAGTTGATGTCGTACCAGTAGCCGATTGTGCTTTGCGTTATTTTTCAATTTCCTTAGACAAGTTGCTGAAGAATACATGACTGCTAAAGTAATTCTTATTTAGGAATTTTAGAAGTGATCTCCATTCTATTGCACATCGCTAGTACCTCTGTGAATTTATCGTACGAGAATATCCATATGTTGCCATTATTAAAGCTGTGGCTGTATGTTCACCGCGAGGACGTATCCCACTGTCACTTATTACGAGACATGACACCGCGCGCGACGCCTGGAACGCACCTGTCATTTTCTGTTGCCTTCACACTGTGATCATGCTCTTCCTGTCGTCCTCAAGCTGCGCAGCCTAACTAATCTACCCCCAGATGTAGTATTTTACATCTCCTGGATTACGTCTAATGTACTTCTCTTCCTGGCCGGTACATGTGCGGCGGGACGATGCCTTGAAGCGTCACGACTTTATTCATAGCCGGTCTCTATAACAATGTCTTTCTGCCGTTTAAAATTACCCCGTGCTGCTCCGTAGCGTCATTCTGTCATGCATTAACCACGAGTTCATTCAGATGTATTTTCTTCAACTCAGGCCATCTGTTCCGCTTTGGTATGTTTTTATTACATTATTCGACTATTAATTCAGATTTTCTTTGGACTATTCACAAGCTGGTCACGCCTCAATGTGTTCTATACGTGATGCGAGACAGAGACCATTTCAAGCCTTCACGCGTCGCCTCTTCAGTGATCGTGTTCACTGACCTTCGTCTTGGCGCATTCTGTGTCTTCCACCCACCCATTCCACCTCATGTTTCTCTGTTTGCGATTTTGTTTCTAAAATCAGATTATATTCTTATAATCTATGTTTCATTACTTTTCTGTGCATTTTCCTTCAATGCACAGAATTAAGATGCATTTCTTCATTCTTTCTTCATCTTCCTTCCCGGTATGCTTCAATGTAATATTAATTACAAGGTCCGATACAAATTTAGGAGCATTTTTAAAATCTGAAATTTCTGAAATGAAGATTCCTTTTCTTCTCCCCTGGAATTTCAAGTGCCTTGTGCTACTTGTCCATCGTTTGAGAAAAATTGAAAAAATACAATCGCCTGAGAAAATTATGTTCGAGATTCTTCGCTTTCGGTAAATAATGTTGATTTGTTCACAAGACACACTTTTGTAATATTTTATTCATTTTTGTATGAGAAGTGTTCCCTTTTTCCAGGGAATTTTGCCGTCTGATCTCCTCTAATGTCTCTCCTTGTTGCGATGTCTCCGTCTGAGTGATATAATTGCCTTTAGTTTTTTTTGCGCATCTTTAATCTATTTTTCAGGACCGTGTTTTGATTGTTTCCTGTTTGAATCAGGGGATAAATTCCCCTCATTTCTGTTTCATTAGTTTTTTTTCGTATCCTCATTGCGTCTTATGTGCAAAAAATATCGCGAGTTTATAAATTTGCTTCTGTAATTTCTTCCATTTTGATGCCTTTAATTGTTGTCCGATGTGATTTACTCTGAAAAATTTATCAACTCACCGTTCAATGGTCTTTATTGATCCTTAAATTGAAAGTTTTCCTGAATTGTAATTTAATTAAGTATTCAATTTAAGCACTAATATATTCAATGCATTCACGACTGATTTATCTGTCGTACCCTAGTGAGATAATGTCACTCGGGTTTTGACATCTCTGATGTTATCCAATTCGTTCACCCTCATTATGGTGTAAGTTTTATCGTTGATTATTTCCTGCCGTGGAGTGTTAGCAGTAATTCAAGTTTTAATGCGTCGAAATTTTCTACCCGTATTTCCGTTAAGAAAATACTGTCCTATCCGAAATTTTGTTATTGCTGTATTTTTTTCTACGAAAGTGAACATTTTTTTCGCATTCCGGTTTATTTACATTACTGGTTTCAATTTGCCGCTGAAATTTATTGAGGGTTATATTTCATCAATAGCTGACTTGTATTGTAAATTGCAGTGAATATTAAACACCCATACACACTCGGAACTTCATTTTATTTCGCTGTACATTTTATTTCATGGAAATGCGTTGTTTGGTTTCAATTATTTCAGTTTACTTTATATCGCGTTTGTCGTAATCATTTGTGTTGTCGAGACGATAACCTCGGAGCAAATTACGATGCCTTTTTACCGTCCTGCTTCCGTGGAGCTCCCCTTCGTCGCTCCCCACCTCAGTCCTTCCATTTTGTTTAAAGAACCGCAGGCCAGACTGCGCGACTTCCGCTCCTGCATTATACTGCTGCTGATCCCTGCATGCTGCTGCTGGTCTGTGCTCTGCATGCTGCTGCTGCTGCTGCTGTTCTGCGCTCTGCACGCTCCTGCATGCTGCTGTGCTCTGCACGTTGCTGCTGATCCGTGCACGCTGCTGCTGCTACGGCATGCTGTGCTCTGCACGCTGCTGCTGCTACGGTGCTGTGCTCTGCACGCTGCTGATGTTCAACGCTATTCATGATGCGTGTGCTACTTCATAAGTGGTACGCTTTGCCTTCTGTTGTTGATTTTTGCACTACATTAGTGCTTGCTGGTGGTACGTCGCTTCTTGTCATTTTGGTTCACCGCATTTGATTTTTCCGGTGCTTCGTATGTTCTGCTGTGCTGCGTACAAGCGAACGTACGCTGGTCTCAGTGACACGCACATTGCGCATGATGACGCCGCACTTTCTGATCCGTGAGTGGGGCTTTCTGTGCGCGTGAATGTAAGGCTGATTACAAGTATCCTTGATAATAATTGTTCTTCTCTCTTCTTCATTGATGAAATTTTCTGTTTTTACCCTTACATGATTGTGTTTTTGGCCGACTGGGTGTTGCTTTAGCGGCTTATATGGGTGCCATACGATCTGGCGCTGAAGTGCGTCGTGAATGCTCACGCCTCGCTACAGTCACGATGATTGAAGCTTGCGCCCAAACCCAATTTACCAGGAATCTGACGTTGAAATAAACATTGATGGAAATTTGTTTCAAAGAAAATTACTCGTAATCAACGTTACTTCAATGTCATTTGCCAGGAAGGAACCTCCCAATCCCATCACGTATTCCATGTGTACAATCGTGCTCCGAGTCGCTCAATATAGTGAACAAGTCATGCTAGTCAACCTAGCTAACGGCCACTCGATAATTAGACTTTCCATCGATGTTGGCCAAACGTCGATTTTAAAGAAAAGATATTAGTTTTTCTATACTTTATTTCATTCTTCTCTCTGATGAAATTAAAACATATTAGGTATCATATCAACAAAAATTTTTTTTCTTCGCGCGTTAATTTACATTTTCAAAATCTGATCCACGCCGCGTATACCATAATAGACATTTGTATGAGCAGCTTTGCGTCTCATTCGCTGCTACATTTCAGTGGTATTGATAATGTAAGTTATAATTTATTTGAGATACATGCTTTGTATTTAACTGTATATGACTCGATCGTTCTCTTGTCAAAGCTTGACTACTACGCTACGTCAAAAATAACCGCGATGATGTCACGCGGATGGTTCGAGCATTTAAATTATAATGTAACCCCTGCATGGTATTCGAGTTTCCCGGTTTCCTGCCTATAATGACCTCACTGTCACGCGTTCAAATAATAGTCGTATACAGTCGAATTTCGTGCTCTGATCGGGAAGAGCTAGAGTATATAGTGAGTTGTACGACTGTATGCGCCGGCTGCGTTTACTGCTCTCTCCCTTGGTATAATATTCTTTTACAGGTCTTTCGTCCGGCTGCGTTTGCTGCTCTCCCTTGGTATAATATATTCTTTTACAGGTCTTTCGTATCACAGACACCGGCAAAATGTTATGAATATAAACTGGAAACAACATGCAATTAAAGAAAAGGCTTTAATTGCCACACTTACATTCATGCTCTGCAGACCTTTCACCGATATTTCGCTTAAATTGAAGACATCTTGAACGAGATGAAAATAGAATTAACTTTTCCCTAAATAATTATTTTGATGGAATGAGGCTAAATCCCTGTCTTGATTTAACTGTGTTTGATG
>NW_025939750.1:0-362 GCF_000764305.2 Hyalella azteca | reverse complement strand
CCGTGGCCTGAACCCTGCCAATGAACTGCAGTCAACTGCTCTAGCGCGGCGCTGTTGTGGTCAAACCCTACCACTGAACTGTAGTCAACTGCTCTAGCGCGGCGCTGCTGTGGTCTGAACCCAACCACTGAACTGCAGTCAACTGCTCTAGCGCGGTGCTACCGCGGCCTGAACCCTGTCACTGAACTGCAGTCAACTGCTCTAGCGCGGCTCTACCGTGGCCTGAACCCTGCCACTGAACTGCAGTCAACTGCTCTAGCGCGGTGCTACCGCGGCCTGAACCCTGTCACTGAACTGCAGTCAACTGCTCTAGCGCGGCTCTCCCGTGGCCTGAACCCTGCCACTGAACTGCAGTCAACTGC
>NW_025939749.1:0-14432 GCF_000764305.2 Hyalella azteca | reverse complement strand
AGGTGGAAACCATACTTTATAGAATAATTTTCAAAAGCCATAGGAAAAATGCATTGTTTTTATCATCTCAATTTCACCAGAATAGAATTCTAAATGCACTATTTTTCTCATTTAATTTTCACCGGAATAGAATTCTAGGAATGGCAGTTCATTTAAGATCAATCCAGATTCCAGCCTAGTAGGTACCTTCTACAATCTACATGACAGTTCCATAATATAAACATAGGCTAATAGGCTATCATGCTATAAATATGAGAGAAAAAATCTTAGGTAGCTTAAGTTAAGTTAGCCTACATTCCCTACAATTTAGTCATAGCTAGTGAATTTACTAAGTTTCACTTTCAGATCTAATATGATATGTGGCTTAATATGCACTTGTTTGCATATTAGCTACTACCTTATTTTACTTATAGTGTAGCGGTTTCGTTCAGGATTTTGAATTAATGTAATAAAATATTTAGAAATTTAGAATTAGATTTAAATTGTAAGAAGATTTTCTTTATTTATGAACGTCACCTCGGNCATGTAATGATTTATCACTTGGATCAATATCTGAAGCACTTGTGGATTGAACTGCCTCTTCTCTGATGAATTAACTCAAAATGTCATTTTATTCAGAATACACCATAGAATATAACGCATGAAGTCTGAAATTTTTTGATTGAAACTCAATGTTTAAAACGATCAATGTTCAAAGGTACAAAAGCAACAGTAAGCTCAACGTAACGCACGACACAAGTCACACAACTATAACTTGTCACTTGTCAATAGCGAGCGCGGTACTGTGCAGTGTGCGCCGAGAAGTTGGGAACCGTTGCTTTGACTGGTAATGAACGCACACAATACCAGTACCATCTCAGCTGGGGAAAATATACAGTCTGACGGTTAGATCGTTGCTCCATTCATTATGTATTGACTGCATAAACAAATTTAAGGCATTGAGAATATTTCAATTATATTTTTGGCTAAAATTAACTTCCTTAACGAAAAAAACCCAGATTTTGCCATTTAAAAGAAAAATCCACCCAGACACCCAGGTGACGGCCAAAAAACCCAGATCTGGGTGAAAAAACCCAGCGCTGGGAGCCCTGGTTGGCACTGCCTAAACGGTAAACCCAGACCTAATTACTAAAAGTTTGACCCGCACTGGTCAACCAGACCCAAATGATGAAAAATAAAAGTTTCAAATCAATTTAAAATCAAGGTAATAGTTTTCTACATTTAAAAATTTTATATGCATAGCTTTAAAGTTTAATGTTCAGACCTAAAATGCCTAGCACCACATCGAACCCGGTGGTAGTTTAGTAGGTAGCAATTTCAAACTATCGTCAGTCATGAAAAGATCCGGTCAAATGACACGATTTAAGATTTTCTGTAAACAAGTCGCAAATAGTTCAAGAATCGGCGACAGGCCAAATCAGGCCTACTCTTTAGCGCCAACATCACTATGTTATGTTATGTTAAATTGGAAATTCCAGGTGATCCGCCAGCCTCCGAGCATGCTCTCCACTAGAAAATTCATTTTTCTGCCGAGCACGAACGAATGAAAATTGTTTTGAACGTCTAAAAAACTTGATTTTCTTACATATTTTATAAAATACTCTAAAAAACCCTGGGTGTAATTTGATCTGTTGTGTAATTAAGCGTATTTTTTAGGAAGGCTTCTCATATATTTTTAAGGACCCTAAATAATTTTACGTTCATTTAATAAGAGTTTTATTTAAAAAAATACTAAATAATTCAATATGATGTGTTATAAATTTGTTCTTGATGCTGTAGACACACAGTCCTCATTGTGTTGTTGTACTGCATCTACTAATGATGTTGTTAATTATTTTTAAAATGAAAGGCTTGCTCACATGGTTGAATTATTAGTTCAATCATGCTCGCTCTTATCCTGCACATCTTCTGCGAGCCTTTCCTCTTTTAAATTTTGCGACTTTCACAGCCTTATTATGACCAAAGACGATTCAGTTTCGCTCAACATGTTGACTGTTTGCACAATATGGTATAGACGTATGGTGGTACGTCTGAGAGCGTGACTGCGCAATATATTGCGCAACGTAACGATCTAGCTCCTAGATGCTCAATATTATTGCGCAAGTCAATATATTGCGACATAATATTGAGCGTCTTAGCGCTGCCAGCAATTGCTCGTACAAACCATATTGCGCAAAATATTGAGAACATAGGAATATAACTCTAACGACTATATAGGTACTTCCTCCTTTTCTCTCCCCTAACCCAATTCCTCTAGGGCTGCTCAGGGAAGTAAGTAGAGGCATAGGAGGCGAGAGTACGATATCCAGTCTGGGGTTGGCGATTTTCAGCAGCGGCAAGAGTTTGTTAGGCTGGGTAAACGCTAATTGACAATCTGTTTTATGACTCTAAAAATAATCTAAGAGAAGGGGTAGTCGTCTATAAAAAAATTGGATTAAATAAACATTTTAGGAATAAAAACTCTTCTAATTCAAGTATGTTTAAATTGGTTTACGCGGAGAGATTTTTCACTAAAAATATTCACATGAGGATATTAAATCAACTAACTTGCTGAAATTGCAAATCATTGGTTGAGTTTCATAGAAAGTCTACGAAGTTTGCTCCTGACATTCACCTATAAAATTCCATTTGTTTGGAAACGAAGGTCGGGCGCAAGAATTTGTTAAAAGATTAAAATAAATATAAATTCCGCATAAATTTCGCAGAATGACCTTCAACTCGGTCATTTTTCGAACGACAATTTACCGTATAATACGTTCGCTTTTAGAATTCAAAATAATGGAATAGGCGATGATAGAAAATATAAAACTTTTTTAGATAGAAATAGGCTAAAATGAATGTGATCAAATTTTATTGATTAATAATTTATTTTTCGTGTGAATTTAGCAAATTACATAACTGTAAAAAGAAAGCTACGAAATAATTAAAATGAAAAATGAATAATATTACAGAAATTGCGGTGAATTCCGAATACAGATGATAATGTTACTAAAATATTTATTAATTTCGAAACTGATCGGGATATTTTTAAAATAGCCATGAAATCAGAAGTTTCATGAATTCCGAATACAGATGTGAATATTGCTAAAATAATTCTGAATTCCGAGCACAGAAGAAGTGCATAGGGTAATAAGTCTACTGTACCTGACCACGGCACTTTATGACTTGTTCTCCACGCCCCGCCCGCGTGTGAGCCTCGGTTGTTCTGCCGCAGACGTCGGTGAGGGTCGACGGTGAAGCCGATGTACGTATGTGCGACCAGAGAAACGCGGGTTCTCGCTCACCAGTAAATACTCTCCGTAAAAACCGTCTTTTGATTGAGTCATATTTGTGGCGAATCAATACATTTTTGTAAACTTAAAGACTCTTCGCAAATTTATTTATAACTTTAGATCGAATAATTTTCGATAACATACTTTACCGACCATTTGTGCTACAGCTGGGTACAGATTTTCGCAAAGGGAGCGATACTCGAGGTCAATCATGGGCTGGATAATTTTTACGTAGAAATTAATATTTTTTTGTCTTGTTCCGACAGTGCACACTGAGACTGTGAAACCAAGTCTGTTGCGATCGAGTACCACTAATGTTATACATAAGCCATCAACAGTGCAATAAGTCGCCTGTGAAGCTTTTTAGCTTATATGAGCATTCGCATGGAAGCATTTTGTATTTTTTCTCCAAATTTTTGCCATTTTCTTGTTATGAATTTTTTTGTATGCTCCTGTGTGAATAAAGAATAAAGTAGTATATAGCAATAATACAATAAATAAAATTCCTCTAGAATTTCGCTTCCCTTTGTTTTTTTCTCCAAATTTTTGCCATTTTCTTGTTATGAATTTTTTTGTATGCTCCTGTGTGAATAAAGAATAAAGTAGTATATAGCAATAATACAAGAAATAAATTTCCTCTTGAATTTCGCTTCTCCTTGTTTTTTTCATCTTACTCTTGACGCAAATTTTCACACCCCTCTGATCATTTCTTTAATGTCGCTGTCACCCGGCCTCCCTTTTCTCTCCTAATAATAATGACAATGTGATACACGTCTAGGACAACTTTACGGCCGGACTCGCGGCTGGTCTCCGTATTCAGTGAATATATAGTGTTAGCCATTTTTGCGACTTTTATTTTGTAATGAAATAATAATTTACCCTTACCTTGGCAACACCGTTAGGAAGTTAACGTTGCGCACACAATTTTCTCGTTGATCATCATTCGTTTGGCTGATCCCCGCTGCAGATACGCACGTTGCCAAGGGTATTGTTATTTACACTATTTTTCCATATCTTAATAATTATATTCAAAAGCTCACCTTGTTATTCATTTTCACTGCATTAAAATCTCGGTTCATGTCGATTTCATTTACAATCCTGTTGCCGTTGGTTTACTGTATGGGCAATGACTGGCACTTATCCCAAAAACAAGGAATATCTCCCAAAGAAAGTGCTCATGATAAGTGTCAATGCACATAAAATGCACATAAATATCTTGTACACACGGACATTTTTAATTTAAAATTGAAAATAATTACGTAAATCGGAAAGGTAAATAAATTTTAGTTAAATCGCAAACCACAGTTTTTCGGACCGCAAAAATAGCACGCCAGACGCAGCTCAAACACCGCTGCTCGATTCGTTTTGGTGGTTACCTACTTACCCTTCCTTGTTCAACAGAACAAGGCCTATAACATTTTAGTTGGCCTATATAATTGAACACATACCAAGTCTCCAAGATTATTAAATTTTTATGTTTTTTTGAACCACGTTTATGTAAAATGAACTAAATAAACCTTGCTCAAATATCTCCACAGCAACCTTGATTTTGAATAGATTTAGATATACCTATACCGTCAATGCCACTAAAGTCGCCACCTCACTAAAGTCGCCATGCTACAGAGTACAGGGAAAAGGAAATATTTATTGAAATGGACCCAATACGAGCATTTCATTACCATAGAAAAATACTAGAACATTTATTAACATTGCTTGAAGATATTATAATGCATTTTCAACACTTAATTTGTAATTAGTTTTGATATTCCAAATCAACATAGTGGCAAAGCAGAGAGTTCTTTAGACTCTCCCTGAAGTTCATTTTTGAGTCCTATAAGTAGACCAGTAAAGTATCATGGATACAAGCTTTATATGACACAGCGCAACGGCATGACACAGCGCAACGGCATGACACAGCGCAACGGCATGACACAGCGCAACGGCACGACACAGCACAAGAGTGCTGATGAAGATCACAGAGGACATAGCCTGCGAGAGGTTACAGGACGACTTGTCGACAATCCATGATTGTCGGGTCCCGACAGAGGTCGGGATGCCATATCGCTACTTGGCATCAAATGGCACAGAAATTGAAGAGAAGGAACTAGTTCGAGATCTCGGAGTCTTGATGTGTACTGAAGCCAAGTTCGATGACCACATCGACGAAATAGTTTCGCGAGGGAGACAAAGGAAGGGGTGGATCTGGCGGACATTCAGAACAAGAGAAGCAGCACCAATGATTGCACTCTTCAGAGCCCTCGTGCTCCCCAATCTTGACTACTGCTGCCAGCTTTGGGCGCCGCTTAAGGTGGGTGCAGTGCAGAAATTAGAGGCAGTGCAGTGGACCTTCACGTACAGGATCTG
Source organism: Hyalella azteca (assembly GCF_000764305.2). Classification (NCBI taxonomy): domain Eukaryota; kingdom Metazoa; phylum Arthropoda; class Malacostraca; order Amphipoda; family Hyalellidae; genus Hyalella; species Hyalella azteca. The sequence continues at coordinate 8,796 of NW_025939749.1, read as the reverse complement.
CGGCATGAGGAAACTGAACCTGAACTACTGGGAAAGGCTGAAACACTTGGGACTGTACTTACTGGAGAGAAGAGAGAGGTTTATCATACTGTACACTTGGAAGATGATAACCGGACTGGCTCCCAACTTTGAATGAGAGACCTTCAAAATTGCGACGTATTACAACGAAAGGAGGGGGAGACTGTGCAGGATTCCCCCATTCAATAACCGAGCCGCGGCCAGAGTACAGACTCTTCGTGAGGGATCACTGTCCGTGGTAGGACCAAGGTTGTTTAACGACTTACCAAAGGTTCTGAGAGGAGGGGAGTTTACCCTTGCGACTTTCAACAGACAACTGGATAAGTTTCTAAAGAAGATCCCGGATTGTCCAGTTATGGAAGCACCCTCAGTAAGTGACAAGCAACAGTATCTTGCATCAACTGGCCCAAAGTAGGGCAAATATACGGAACACGTCCAACGTTACATCCGGGACCCGAGGGCAGGGTGACCTGCCTAGCGGCGACTCGGAGACGGAGGACGATATTAGCATTATCGTTGTACACAATACGGCCGAGGGAAATATGATCGCATACGACATTTGTCCTACAATACGAAACTGCATACATACTGCACAATTTAGCAATGGTTCTGGTAATTTGGATGTTTGAGTGATGTTAACTGATGGATTTTCAACTTTGATTGTGTTTGGATTTTCTTTTCCTCTACTAGAGATTTTTGTTGATGTAGGATGTGAATGGGAAATTGGGAATTCCCAAATTTAATACCTATTTAGTGTGCCAGTGTTTTATTGCAACCCTATCTCTGTACAATTTTTGCCTTAACATATTTCATGCAAAAACTTATATACACGAATACTCTTAGTAAAGCTTAAGACACTACAGAAGCAACCCTACTAAATAAAAGCAATTGCCAATCAATAATAGAATGAAACCAATCTTCAACAATGAAACCAATCTTCAATATTTTAAATTTTCATAACCTAATCAGGGCAACAACTGTGAAGGTACAGTCTAATAACTGTACACCTAATTGAATCATTAAACAGAACAGCTTCACAGTGACAAAGTCAGTAATATTAAATGACATTATTTCCAAAGGAATTAATTATCATTGATTCATGAACCTGCATCAATGATATGCTTATCATGTGATAAGTCCTGTCTTCAAGTTTAAAGACAATGCTTGCCTAGCCAATTATACCTTTGGATCTTTGGAATAATAAAGCTTGCGGCCTTTGAGCTTGAAGTATCGCCTCCTCCATCGCTGGAAAGAAGAGGTCTGCTTCAGAAGATAGCCTTCCTTTGTTGACACCTGTTGTTAAGAGAACACAAATTGTGAGACAAAATACAAAATTTTACAGAGGAAAGGTAACAAGAACTAAAAGAGAAATTAAACATTACAGATACCTTCATAGAAAAAGCTATAGAAATGACTATTAAATTAAATTAAGTGACAAGGTCTCACAGTATCAGGTGTAACCCAAGTATCAGGAAATATTCATCCTCATGGGGCTCTCAGCAGAACAATTTAAATTAAATGTCTATTAAAATTAACAAAAAATTGATGTATTTATGCAGGATACCCATTGGTTTGAGTGCTGGTAAAGAAAAATGTAATTTAATACAGATATTGACTCCTTTTTGAACTGGCTGTGAGGAGAGCATCACTCCCATGGCCATCAGAGCATGATGTTCTTGAAATAATTGGCATGAGAGTGATTTGATAATTATACATACAGGGAATAAACTATACTTCTCACAGCTAGGCACAGGTTAAGATCTGGTTTACTAGGTATTTTCATTTTCAATGTACATAATATGCAGAGCAGCATGTAGGCTGTGAGGTGCTTCTGCGTGGCAATAGCCATGCACAAAAAGCTAAGCACAAATGGCTATTGCCATTTGTGCTATTGCCATAAATGGCTATTGCCATATTGTGCAAAAAGCTAAGCTCAAATGGCTATTGTCATGCTAAGCTAATACCTAGCACAAAAGCTAAGTTCTTTGAACAATTGCCAGATAGAAGCCTGGTAACTTTACTTGCTCTGCAGTCGTATGTTAACTCCACACCACATCCACCAGGCAGATATTATATTGATAATGAGTTGACATTGTTTGTAGCTCAAAAAAATATTTTGTGGCTTGAAGCTTGTTTTCTGTGGCTTGGAAAATGAATTTTCAATTCAACAAATGATCTCTACTCAAAATTTTCTGCCTGACTGCAAAATCGCTAAACTCGTGGCTTGAAAACCCAGTCAAAGCTTGGATAATAGGTAATTTCCCTACTGATACTTCACTGGTCTTGGTGATGCACACATAAGGCACAAGAAAATGAAATCAAGGATTGCTCATTTGTCCTCAATTGTATTTGTAGTGAGTTGAGATCTAAAAAATTAATTCTATGAATGGTGGTTCATAAGTTCATAACGTAACATTAATCTATATGGATACTTTACTGAATCTAAAAAGTACCATACTTTTTAAATTATACAATAGGAAGGTCTTGTTCTATGTATAAATAATAATGGATTAAGTTGGTTTGTTCAAAAACTCTATGTCACAATAAAACTACATAATGGTCAAAATGCCAATTTTGTTATACACAGGTAGACTCCTACTCATCATGCTTTAATGATTTCTAAATTAAGAATGCATATCTTTGAAAATAAAGGAATCTGAAATTATGTCATAACCACCTTAATTTTAACATAACTCCTGAATAAGTTTCTCTAGCAAATATTTCAATAGTTACTATGTTAATATATAAATTTTATTATTAATTATGGAAAATACATAATTCTAGTTTTTATCATAGTGAATTATTAGAGAAGGGCTTCAACTTTCAAGGCTAATTAGGCTATATAATATACCTATATACTTTTGTTCAATAAAAAAAGTCACCAAATTTAATTTTTTTATGCAGCACAGATTGAAACAGCTCAATTTTTGTAAAAGCTTTAATAAAATAATAATTACAGATTAAACAGTTTACTAGATCAGTTCTAAGATACTTGATAACTTGAACATCATTCAAGAGTTACATTCCTAGGTAGTAATTGTAATATTTTCATGATTTTCCAAACTCATAATAAAATTAAAAATTGTATATACACAGGAATCAGGATAGAATTTTTCTGACAATCTATAGGCAAATTTTTTTGAAAAATGTAGCCTTTTAGGTGGAAACCATACTTTATAGAATAATTTTCAAAAGCCATAGGAAAAATGCATTGTTTTTATCATCTCAATTTCACCAGAATAGAATTCTAAATTCATCACTTTCTGAGGAATCTCCATCATCAATTTCTTCAATTTTACATATTCTCATTTCATCAAGCTCATTCTCCTCAGCTGCCATTTAGTTATGTGTAAAACTAAAATCTTGAATGAACGAAGACTAAGTAATAAGTATCAAAACTCAAAAGCAAGTGATGATTGATGAGATGAATAATTCAAAGTGAATTCACTGTTCACAACTTCACAGGCTCACAGCTTCAGCACACAGCACACTGAGCACAGTAACGATTAATGAATGAGTTTTAAAATTGATTACTTACACTCTCTGTACATATCACAGATACGCCTTTTTGCCGGGTCTAATCCCGGACAAGGTGAGACATACACGAGCAACAAGTGCATCGCTGTTTGGGCTAATTTCCTCTCACTTCTCTGAGTGTAGGGAGGGATAGAGTGCAGGACAGGGATAGAGGATACTCACGCCATCCTCCTCCTCGATGATATCCTTGCCTACGGAGGCTAGTGTGGTCCACTTGCAGTTGTTGAGCGTCTTGGCGGCGCACTTCTTGTGGCATTTGAACTTGCACACCTCGCAGCTGTAGCCGTGTGACGTCACGCCTGTCGTATATTGAATAACCTTACTAGCTTTATGTGTGAATAACTTTACTAGCCTCATGTGTGAATATTGAATAACCTTACTAGCTTTATGTGTGAATAACTGTACTAGCTTTATATGTGAATAACTGTACTAGCCTTATGTGTGAATAACCTTACAAGCTTTATATGTGAATAACTGTACTAGCCTTATGTGTGAATAACTTTACTAGCCTTATGTGTGAATAACTTTACTAGCCTTATGTGTGAATAACTTTACTAGCCTTATGTGTGAATAACTGTACTAGCCTTATGTGTGAATAACTTTACTAGCCTTATATGTGAATAACCTTACCAGCTTTATATGTGAAAAACTGTACTAGCCTTATGTGTGAATAACCTTATAAACCATGTGTGAATAACTGAACTAGCCTTATATGTGAATAACCTTACTAGCATTATATGTGAATAACTGAACTAGCCTTATGTGTGAATAACTGTACTAGCCTTATGTGTGAATAACTGTACTAGCCTTATGTGTGAATAACTTTACTAGCCTTATATGTGAATAACCTTACCAGCCTTATATGTGAATAAGTTTACTAGCTTTATATGTGAATAACTTTACTAGCCTTATGTGTGAACAATTTTACTAGCAGTATTATTATACAATTTATTGGTACAAATAGTATTACATATATTAGGTACCATCGCACTAGTTACATGTATGCTCAAATAATGCTACCAAACCTGCCAGTATAACACTTATTTTCAAGATCTGTGTACAACCAAATTTCCCGTCACTCATATTTTCAAGAAAGGTACGAATTTACAATAAATACTTAATATCAAATTATGTTAGGAGCAAAAGTTTCAGTTACTCCTAATATCTGTCGCGTGAAAATCAGGCTATCACGAGCGTTCACTCAGAACCAATAAGCTTCTGCGATTCCCGAGCTTAGACTCTCCGAGTTGAAATAACGTTGATAAAATGTTACATCAATGAAATTAACTCGTTATAATTGTCGTGTGAACTGACCTCGAAGTAGGTATTAGCAGCGGCGGCACGAAGAGCGGACACCCAGTCCTCCATGTCTCGGCGGCTGTCCGCCAGCAGTGAAAGCTTCCGGTCCGCCGTGGTGACCTGCATCATCATCATCACCACAAAAAACAACACGGCGTTAATAACTTAATTCTTCGGTGCTTACAGTGATAACTTTTGATAATACATATATTAAACAGATGGTTTGATGCTCTAAGTATCAAGTTCAATACTTTTTAAATGAATGATCTCTAAATTTTCAAACGATCCAACTAGCCTTCGAACAACTGCAAAAATGGCGTGCAGTAATCAATCGTAACGACGCCGTCCTTAAGTCTCTAATTAATTGAACAGCCGTAGATAAAAGTCAGGGATTGACTCTGCAGACTAAAGTCCGAGGAATTTGTAGCAGAATGCTTGTGGACTGAGTAGGATAGCTCACCTGGAAGCCGTTGTGGACGTTCTTGTTGCTGGGGATTGACTGAGCAGACTAAAGTCCAAGGAATTTGTAGCAGAATGTCTGTGGACTGGGTAGGCATAGCTCACCTGGAAGCCGTTGTGGACGTTCTTGTTGCTGAGCTCTGCAATAGAGAGCTCCCTCAAGTCCACCTCCTCGAACACATCGCTCTGCAACACGTGACACAAGACCGTTACAGCTAATGCTGTTACTCTCACAAGGTGGTTACAGCCCTTGCTGATGTACACACAATGGCGTTATTGCTGTTGGGTGTTAAACATATGAACAGGGCCTGGCAACACGGAGTGTTATTCACAATAATAACCACACCAGCTTGTTCTCCTGGCAGCGAGGCAATGTTTTGTTTAGGTCGCAGTACGCTAATAAATTGAAGACTAGAGGAGGTGTGCAAGAAGACAGCTAGTCGACAGGAACATGATAAGAGATTGTAACTTTACAGCCCAGAGCCACTTATATAGAAGATAAGCTTACGAATTATAGATAAGAAAATATACAGTCGTTAAAAACTGCACTCACGTAACTCATGCGCAGCCCATCGAAGACGATGAATCAGTTAGGTATAAGGACAACTGTACACTAACATAATTAATCTTCCGCAGGATGACCTCATCGGAACGGCTGCCTATATGCAAAAAATTACGGCATCTGTTGGTAAACGAAATGTGATCGCTAACGACGCCTCGTTTCGCAACCGGAATGCGTGCGGTGCTGGTTGGTGACTTATCCACGTTAGAGATGCGGAGCAATGATCGTGTCCATCTCGTTCCCCCACATAATATACAACAACAAGCACCCTTTCTAAAATGACAACAACGTTGTTATAACAAGGCTGTCTGTCACCTTTTCATTTATACCAAGAAAAAAGTACAAGCACCCTTTTTAAAATTACAAAAACTTTGTTATATCAAGGCTGTCACCTCTCCATTTATACCAAGAAAAAAGTACAAGCACCCTTTTTAAAATTACAAAAACTTTGTTATATCAAGGCTGTCACCTCTCCATTTATACCAAGAAAAAAGTATAAATAACCGGTTCTGTAAGCTCATCAAGGGAAATGGCTATGCAAATAAAAATGTACTTTTTGCCCCTACGTGGGCCATTCTGGCCCAGTTTGGGCCGGCGTATCAGAACTACATGCCGAGAGTGTGTCGTCACTATTTGGACAATATGACCTATTTTCTGAGTTATACTTCACACGCACTCGCCCTGTGCGCACTTGGAACTTCAGTGCGTACAATCCGATGACATTTCTTTTTAACGGTCGCGCGCTGTCCAGCGTATGGTCGCGGATGCTCTGCCGATATCCCCACCATAATTTTCATATATGTGTATTATTTTGTTTAAACATTGTGTTTCTGGTATCTTGAGTTGGGCTTCAAATTCACCTTCCGCTTTCTAGTTCGAATGATGAACTATTATCTGTCATGCATGCAACAATATACAATATTTTAAACTTGAACAGAGATAGCCATAACCGATAACAAAAACAAATAAAAAAAGTTCAACCTCAAGATGAAATAGGGACGATTCGCGGTTCCTGACTCAAATTTACTTAAATCTACAAGACTTAATAGTTCGCATTTGAAATAATAACTTAAGTAATAATATTCACCAACAGTTAAATTTTACGAGGATGAACATAGCATCATTTTCGTGGGTAATCTCCCATCATTTACATCAGGAATTCTTCAAATTTCATTATTTCTAATCTCACTCCCATCAAGTTGCGTTCGAGCTTTGAGTGATTGATTTAATCCTAAACCTCATCGAAACGAAAACCGAAAAAGCTTAGTGACTTTTGGTTGAAAGCTTTAAGCAAATGACGGCGAAAACTCAAAAGGATTTCAAGTAAGGAAAAATTTATCTCGTACTGCTTTGATTGCCTTATTTTATATTCATATTAATCGAAAGGTAAACCGGAAAGGATCGTCCACGGTCGGTTTGAGGTTTTAAGAAAATGGCGGCGGAAACTCACGAGGAGTTCAAAGAAGGATCAATGAAGAATTTGTTTTATAATGCGCCTGCCTTGAGAAATAAGCTTGTTACATACACATTACAGTGGTGACATTAGAGTTGGTGGGCATTTATTTCTTGTGTCACGCACAAAGAATATATTAGCCAGCTAAGTCTTCAAATAGATTGCGATACCAAATCTATGCAGATGTATGCAAATTGCAAACAGTCACGTTGTAAACACGTAGGGTTAGTCTTGGCACAGTGAAACCATCGAAGTACCGGTATATCAAGTTTCTGGACACGCCGCGTGACGTTTATTAGAAATTTTTCAACTAAGCCATAAAAGTGTGATGGACTCAGATTTAATGTTAGAAAGACGAGTGCGTCATTTAACAAGGACGTGAACATTCAGCATTCAGGAACGTCCACTTCAATGCGCAGACGAAGGCCACAAGGTGAGAGGGAGTGAAGTCAACCAGTGAGGCGTACACGCTGCTATAGTTGCTAGCTTGTTTATGACTGTTAGTTGTACATGTAAAGTTACAGCGTTGCATCAATGCCTGGCGTGTTACAGGGGAGGTTACAGCGTTGCATCAATGCCTGGCACGTTACAATATAAAGTGCAAATTGTATAACCAGGATTCCAATGAACATGAATTAGAGGATGGAATCACAGCATTATACTTTCAAACGGAAAAAGTCCGTGTATTTGATTTTTTCTTGCTGATTTTTTTTCTAATTTTGAACCTGATGATTAAGCTGTTCTCCGAAAGGATTTCAATGAAGATCTAGTGAATTTACTTAGGGTTTTCTTTGTTTTTAAATTCCCAGTGAACTTGTAATTCAAGCAAACTAAAAATATATCACTTAATTTATAGGATGCGCTACGTGGTACCCGTATTCTCTCTGAATAACATTGTGGTAAGAATAACATTAGGATATGAGTTATATGACGGCTTGGGAAATAATAGATAACTATTACGTCGGAAATACAACTCCAGAACCTAATTGATCAAAAAACATTAACCACGACCCATTTAGGTGCTTAAAGGATGAATTAGTAACAGAGAGGCATAACATGAACCCTTGAGCAGCCCCAGCAGCTCGGTTACTAGGGGAGGGACGTGAGACGAACGCGTCATTTCTGTTTCTAGGAAACTCGGCGATGCGCGATGACCGTAGAAAAAGTGGGACATTAAAGCTCGGCGCCGCAGCGAACATTGCATCACGGCAAGCAGGAAGCAGGGAGATTGACGGCGCACGCAACATCACACCACCACGCCTGCAGCAACACTGACCCCAGAGCGACGAGGTGTGCTGCTGAGGGCGGGGATGCTCCGGCGTCCAACCTGTGCAGCGCTCATTTGTTTCAATTATTTCCGAGCTTTAGGAACTGGAAAGGGCAAGCTTGCCGTGCCTGTAGTGATTATTGTCTTCAACTTTAATGCTGGACTATTGAGGGCACCGACCGAGCGGCGTGAGTGATGGTG
>NW_025939748.1:28439-28993 GCF_000764305.2 Hyalella azteca | reverse complement strand
CCTGCAGGAATGCATCAACAGCCTGCAGGAATGCATCAACAGCCAGCAGGATCACATCCAAATATTTTTGACAAGCATGGGCCGTGTTGAGGCAGCATTAAAAGCCAAGCCAAGAAGAATCACACGTTCCAATAATACAATCATGTCTTGGCTGCGGAGGATTATTGACTTATTAAACTCGTAATTTCCACCATTTTGTTAAAAATGTAAAGTAATACCGACTTAATGTAATACCGACTTAACTACTGTACATACACATTCTAATAACAATTAATTGATGTAAACTACTAGCGGCGATTAATTGAATATTATTCAAGAACCTTGCCACAAGTATACCATGCATCGTCCTTGTATGAACCATGCAAATCGCTGCTATTGTGACAGAGTGCTGCTATTGTGACAGAGTGCTGCTATTGTGACAGAGTGCTGCTATTGTGGCAGAGTGCTGCTATTGTGACAGAGTGCTGCTATTGTGACAGAGTGCTGCTATTGTGACAGAGTGCTGCTATTGTGACAGAGTGCTGCTATTGTGACAGAGTGCTGCTATTGTGACA
>NW_025939748.1:0-27951 GCF_000764305.2 Hyalella azteca | reverse complement strand
GCTGTACACAGCACGTGTTGCTGTACACAGCACGTGTTGCTGTACATGCTGAGCCAAGCAACTATACAGCTGCTGTCTCTTATACACATCTAACCTACCATGAAAATTGTGATGCTTACAATGATACATCTTCCGTTAAGAAGAACGAAGATCATCATGACCTTCTCAAATTATGCTCGCAATTTATAATCCACAACATAACTATATATTTCGCTTTATGCATTCGTCTATTTTCTTACTTAGCACTGAAAGTTTGTACTGGATTTCGTAAATTTTTCCGCATTAACTTGCTGCATGTAGCGCGACAAAACAAACAACAATTTGGTAGGTGAAATAATTAGGTAGTTTGAAAGATACGGTGTGGCATCTCTTTTCGTAGCGGGACCGAGGCTGTTCATTAGTGTTCAACGCCTTGCCGAAGTAGCTTAAAGAGGAAGTATGTTCTCCCTTGAGACATTTAAGATGCGACTGCATGCGTTTTAAGCAAGATCCCGGATGATCCGTCTATCTCCCACTACCCAGCTGACGAGCAACATCTTGCATCAGCTGACTAGGATGATGGCAGATGCGCGGAACAATTTCAACGTTGAGTGAGGGCAACAGTGGCAGGGTGACCTGCCTATTGAAGGAGGACTGCGAATGCGGCGCATCAGACTAGGATGTCCTAAACTTGACGCAATGACTTGAGGATAACATATTTATGACCGTAGTGTGCTGTACTGCGCGGCAGACAGTACATGCTGTGCTGTACTGCACGTACAGCACAGCACATGCTGTGAGTGTACTTGTTGGCGCACATGGCGTACATGTGCGGCGCACACGCGTCCTCTAAGCGCTTCAAAAATCTCCTTTGATCTCAGCAGGCAAGCGAGCGGCTCACGGCGGCGGGTGAACTGGGGTGGCGGGTGAACTGGAGCGGCGGGTGAACTGGGGTGGCGGGTGAACTGAGGTGGTGATGAATTGGGTGGCGGGTGAATCGAGCTGTAGGTAGACCAGGCATACCGTGCCTATGCACATTACAATTGATAAATAGTCGATAATTACGCAGATAAGGCGTTAATTAATTAAAGAGTCCCAAATCAAAACTCGTGAAGGAATATATAGGGGAAATCAATTCTGAAATCCTGCATGCCACGCTATCTCGTAACGGAGCCAGCGTCAGTCACCGCCTTCGACCCTCACTCAATTTCCAGCGCCCATTTCGACGATTATTTCACCCCCGGCAAGAGGAGGACAATATAATGTGAGAAGTTCTGCATTTTGGAGCAGCAGGCGCCAGTCCAAATTTGTAGTTAGCAGGAGACTCAGGCCTGGTTTCCCACGCCTACTGCATCGGCGATACTGAGTGCGTGACCAGAGAACCATTGATGCCGATGCGCATTCTTTGAATGCCAAAAAGAATTCCTTGGNGCGCCATATCTAAATATAGCTAGGAAATAGCTAGGAAGCGCCATATCTAAATATAGCTAGGAAATAGCTAGGAGGCGCCGTATCTAAATATAGCTAGGAAATAGCTAGGAAGCGCCATATCTAAATATAGCTAGGAAATAGCTAGGAGGCGCCGTATCTAAATATAGCTAGGAAATAGCTAGGAAGCGCCATATCTAAATATAGCTAGGAAATAGCTAGGAGGCGCCGTATCTAAATATAGCTAGGAAATAGCTAGGAGGCCACCTTGGATACGCACAATTGCGGCTGCTGATGGTTCGTGGTTCGATGACGCGATTACGAGAATAAATAACTCATTTCGCCTTCAATGCGAGGATAAATGATCATCTCGCCTGTAATACGAAGATAAATTGATCATTTCGAATTCAACACGAAGCTAAATTACTCGTGCCACCTTTAATACGGCGATGCTCCGTTAGCGCTATTTCCATCCGTGCAAAGTCTACAGCTAATGAATCGTCCTCGCCTAGCCAGTTTGTGAAAAAATAAGATTATAGTACAAGGCAGTGAATCGTGACCAGCAGAAGTGTATCTGTAGGTTGTTCGTTGCCAGAGAGAAGTGTCTGTATCAACCAATAGTGTACACTCTGAGAAATGGCTGAGTCTCTGTCCAAGTGGCGATGCACTTTTGCATTAGCGTGGGTTATCCAAAACCCGTTTAGCCCAGCAAAAGAGCTCATCAGCACGCTCTCTATTCGTGTTGTGGGTAGGAGGGCAAGGAAGAGTGAAAACTTATCCTACCACTAATGGGGCGATGAATTTCATGCTTGAATTGACGCCCATTCTCAAGTATAAAAACTGAAGCAGTAAAGATTGGCACGGAATTGTTAAAATAAGAATTCATTTCGCACCGACCCGGCGTTGGTTGATGTGAGTCGTAAAAAATAAAATAATAAATAAAATCCTGAAGCAGCTACGTCTGAATAATTGAACATATTCAATACTAATAACTTTCATATATAGTCAGATTCCTGCCGCGGCGATGCGATTAAACGGCTTTCAAGCCACTTCTAAATTTACCCCAGCGGTAATAAATTAGAAGGTTAGTCGCGAAATATTTATTCTTAACTTTGCATAATTCGATCAATATATCATGATCCTCATAATGATTAATAGCATATGATACAATAGTAATTATTCCATCAATCTAATCTTGATTTGTAACTGTCAATTTACAGTATAACCTCCTCCTCCGGTGTATTCTCATACGTCGCATCTCTTTGCCGTGTGCTTCATGCCTCCAGTGCAGCCAGCGCGACATTAATTGTGCTGTACGCGTTATTTCATCTGAGGTTAGATTGGGAATATGCGTTCACTGTCAAGTCTTGTACCGCTAAATTGGAATTTCTGAGCATACTTGATCAAATCGTTTCTCAAGCTTTGGCATTCATTAAGTAAGGTTTCTTTTTCTAATTTCAGTTTCCTCAACTGCATCCACTGCAATTCCTGTTTTCTACTTCTCTGGATCCGAAGCTTATCCTTTGGAGTTTCAATAAAATTGTTGGCCGTTATGCTTGTATGAATTCCTTACATCTTCAAGGCCGTTGTACAATATACAATGGGCCAATAGTGGCGGCCATTTCTAACCGCGCGTACAATAGCCTTGTACATGGGTCCTGTAATGGCAGCCACTTCAAAAATACACAAATAACAACACAAACAACATCACAAGCACAGCTTTTACGAGAATATTGTACGTAAACCCATGATGTATATGAAGATCAAGATTTATCAAGTGTTTTAACAGGAAAAGCATCATTGGGAGCGCATCATGACATTCAGAAAATTTTCAGCCACTCTACTAAGAATGAAATTAGGCGAATTTTAGTAACAGAAGAAACATTTTCATCCTACCTATTTTGGCCAAGAGTCTCCGCTGTCGCCAGCGCGTCTATCACGCAAAGAAATAGCAGAGTAAAAAAGTCGACCTCGATGGCTTTATGAAGAAACTTGCCCTCTCTGTTCTTGCCCGGGGAGGAGAGGCAAGCGTCGCTGCAGCGCCGGCCGACCGTCGGGCACTCATTGGCCATCCAAAAACCCGCCATGATTCATTTGCGGGAAATGTCACTGCCCCCTAATTTCCTGGCAAAACTTCGCCTCCCCGGAAGATGTTTTTTTGGGAGTGGACTTTCTTGGTTATTTTTTGTCGTTCCCAAATCGATAGGCTGCTCATTTGGGCCTAGTTTAATTGACAGCCGCTGGAAGAGGCAGGAAATACGGAACCTCAATTGCCTGTCGTCGGAGGCATCTTAAATGGAACTACCGCAGCAGTTGTCTATCGTCTAAATTATTAACCTGTAGATCGTGGACCAAGTATAATATTACATTTTGCCATGCGAGCGTCTAAATTTTAAAGAAAAATTACACTGAGCCCTAATGTACCAATAAATACTAATTCGTGAATTTAAACTACCTAGAGTTGCGCATCAAATTCAACGTATTCTACAACAGCATTCTGCAGAAACTGGGGGTTTAACCCGAACTTAGACGGACCTTATTCTCGGATCTCCGACTTACAATTTACTCATTCAAACTCTGAACCTTCTTCACAAAAACCTTTCGAGGTAACCACAAATTTCCTCGCCCTTGGTGCTGCTGATGGCAGGTTGAGAGCGGCCGCTATTACTTCCGTGAAGGCAGAGGCTGGAGAAATTTCTGAAATTGTTGCTGCAGTTTGAACCGAAGTTCGAGCTACTGTAAAGAGCTCTAACACCCGCCCGCCAGGACCTGGCGACGTCCATTGACTTCTAATGAATGCCACAATGTCGAAAGATTGGCACATTTCACACAAGGTCTTTCCGATGCAGCTAAGAGTTATAGACCAAAATCTCGAGGAAAGCTCACCAGCCAGATGACAAATGATGCAAGAAGATACTGAAAAATTATTAAGCAATCATAAGTTATATTATATCAAATTGTACCCCACGCCTGCAGAAGCCAAATAACCAGATAGAATAGGCCATTTAAATGTTCTTTATTACATATAACCATTAATTAAATCGAACCCATTTTGCGCCATTATGTGTAGGCCTTTGCGGTCTGCTAGACACTCTCTGTGCCTCTTGAGTACAATCGGGCTACCATTATCCATTAACTATTTCATTTCTTTAAAGAAAACAACGTTGCTGTGAGCCTTAACACAAAAGAAACAATTCTACTTCACCAACATGATGCTCAGTTGCATTGAACGCTCGGGAGGCAGGGACTGCAGCATGTTTATGCTTGCAAGTTGAAGGGAAAGACGCTGCCTCATGAAGCCTGCACTCAAGGTGGAGTTGCTTAGATCAATTTTTGCGATAGATATGGCGCTTCATTTCTTTATTCTCGAAGGCGTTCACATTCTGCAGAAGGTCAAAACGACCTACGAGATGGTCAGATGGACTGCGTAATGATGGTCAGATGGACTGCGTAGCATCATGTTGAAGGACTTTAAGCCTAAGGTGAGGTGGTCTTCACACTGGAGGACTGGAATCCTTTGATGGGCTAGCCTTCGTGTGAGGTTATACTTCATCAAAAACCAAACAAAAACGTGGAAGATATAAAGGCTCGAGAGCTGAGACCAGCTCTGAGAAAGCATGGCAATATCAGGAACACCGCAAGTGGAATTGCTAAATAATGGCTTTCCTAACTCACACTCCCTGGACCGAAATACTCAGTTACACTGCCTGTACCGAGATACTCAGTCACACTCCCTGTACCGAGTGACTCAGTCACACTACCCGTACCGAGATACTCAGTCACACTCCCTGTACCGAGATACTCAGTCACACTCCCTGTTCCGAGATACTCAGTCACACTCCCTGTACCGAGATACTCAGTCACACTGCCTGTACCGAGTGACTCAGTCACACTCCCTGTACCGAGATACTTAGTCACACTGCCTGAATCGCAGCGAGCGCGGCTATTCAACCATGAACAGCGAATGAGTAATGTGATGCTCCACATTAGGGACAGCATTTGATGCAGCAACGCATTCTCGACATTAATAATTCATCAGCTCTTGATTCACAGAGCAGCCGATCATAACAAGCGATCATAAGTGAATGATCGACTGACTAGGCAAGCATGTAATGAATCAAATCAGGTCACCTGGCCATGGGATGAAAACAACTTGCAGAAACATTATCATAGGTTAAACCAGTGAATATCTTAGATGCAAGTGCAATGTTTTATCAATAAGATACAAAATCTTAAAGAGATACGAGAATGTTATGGTAAAACATTTACGTGACGGGCTGGCTCGTGCCTAACATGTTAACGTCAACAGACTTCTCATCGCTGTGACAAATGTTGGCAGGCGCATCGGCGGCCAACATTTGGCCGCTGCTGCGATCATTAGCACCTGAAAAATACGTGCGATAACAGCCGCTTAGTTACAGCGAGATGAGTGACCATCTGTTTTGGCCATGCTGAAGTGCAGGTAGCCATGTGGCCATCAACCATGTCCATGATGAATGTCATGTTTTACTTTAAACACAGCCCCACACGCCAACATGTGCCGACTACGTCATTGTGACGCCTCTTTCCTTGAAAAGCTTCGTCTGGAGCAGAGCCAATAGCATCCATCGTCACCCGAACATCCTTCGCCACACGAAATCAAAACATTACAAGAGTTGGAGAAACGTTTCCTCAATTATTCAGAGAATGCCTTGCTGAACTCACCAACTGGGCTACAAAAAGCAAACAACAACCAAACCGCGGGCAGCGTAAACACACAAGGTAGCGTATGACAGTTTACAGTAACGCCAGTCATCGGTACAGCTCCTGTGTACGCGGTACTGAGTGTACAGCATAGCTCAGACTCACGCATTGCACTGCACTGTACGTACTGCACTGCTTGTTGTGGTGCACTGCTTGCACCAACGCTGCTGTGGTGCACTGCTTGCACCAACGCTGTTGTGGTGCACTGCTTGCACCAACGCTGTTGTCGTGCACTGCTTGCACCAACACTGCTGTGGTGCACTGCTTGCACCAACGCTGTTGCAAGCACTGTTTGCACCAACGCTGTTGTGGTGCAATGTTTGCACCAATTCTGCATTTTTGGACTTCACCAGCCATAATCCAAAACCTCGCAAGCCCGCCCGACCGTTGACAGGATTCTTCAAGACGAAAAAAGAATGTGTCTTTCAATTGCGGAAATAAATCGGAAATTTCATCAAGATTCGTAGGAAATCTTTGCCCGATCTGGACAAGAATAACATGTTTTAATAACAAGTTTTTTCTACATATATAAATGACAAGCAGCCTAATTTTTTCATGAATATTACTTTTTGATAATTATTTTCAAAATATCTT
The DNA here is from genome assembly GCF_000764305.2 of Hyalella azteca. NCBI lineage: Eukaryota > Metazoa > Arthropoda > Malacostraca > Amphipoda > Hyalellidae > Hyalella > Hyalella azteca. The sequence continues at coordinate 21,207 of NW_025939748.1, read as the reverse complement.
TCAAGGCACCAAATTGACGATAACATCGTTAGACTGAAGGCGGTATCACATGTGAACCGTTCAACGTCATATGCCTGCGTGTGACTGATGTGAGGGATGCCTGCGTGTGAGGAATGCCTGCGTGTGAGGGATGCCTGCGTGTGAGGGATGCCTGCGTGTGAGGGATGCCTGCGAGTGAGGGATGCCTGCGTGTGAGGGATGCCTGCGTGTGAGGGATGCCTGCGTGTGAGGGATGCCTGCGTGTGAGTGATGCCTGCGTGTGAGAGATGCCTACGAGTGAGGGATGCCTGCGTGTGAGGGATGCCTGCGTGTGAGGGATGCCTGCGTGTGAGGGCGCCTGTGTGCCCCCGCGTGTGTACTCACACAGGCGCGCCGAGGGCGTCGCCACGCACGAGTACAATTCGGGGATGCGCTGTAGTTGTTGATAGTGAAGCTGCTGGTGTTGGTGTCGGTGTTGGTGGTGTTGTAGGCGTAGGTTTTTTCGGTGTAGGTGCTGGTGTTGTAGATGTTGGTGTTGTGGGCGTAAAAATAGGTGTTGTAGGTGTTGTTTCTGGTGTTGTAGGTGTAAAGGTAAGTGTTGTAGGTGCAGTGTCGGCTGGCATTGCATGCACTACATTGTTGACCAGCACATAACACTGTGCACTGTAACCCACAGCAGTGACCGTACACACAGCGCAGTAGGTATAATCACCACCACTCCTCTCCCAACCCACTTTTAAAACCAACCTAATTATATTAGTTCTCAATAACCTTCGCTGCCATCACCGCCACCACTGCCGCCACCATCGTCACTGCCACCACCGCCAAACCACTGCTGCCACAACCACAACTGCCCAATCATCACTACAATTGCTGTTACCATCATCATTGTTATCATCGCCGCCATACAATTAATTCACCATCACCGCCATACAATTAATTCACCATCACCGCCATACAATTGTCACCACACCAACCACTTCACCACTCCACCACTCACTTATCGCCACCACAAGCGCCACTTGTAAGGCCTCTGGGCGGACGAGAGGCGCCGTTTCTGTAGTGGCTAGGTCCTTGGCCGACCCATGGGCCTTTTGACTACCAATTCATGTCCAGCGATAATTCGGCCAAGATTACCAACAGTTGCTGAGGCAGCTGTGCAGCGCAAACAGTTGTTTACTCCTGCTCCAGCTGTTGACACCTGTTGCTGTTGCAGCGTTTTTCTCATATTACTGCAGCCACGGCTGCATGTGCTGATTTTGTAACAGCAGTCGGCATACGCCCCCAAAGGTAGGAAAGGTAGTCGATATTCTCATGTTATTGATGCGATCTCGTGAAACATATTCAGTTAAATAATATTTAGTATTTGTTTCTATTGAATTTAATTTTATAAAGAAGAAGAGTTAATTCCTTCGACAATGAAGGTTATAGAAAAGTTAATTCTTTCAAAAGTTAGTTTAGAACATATCACTAATCTAATTCAGAACACATCACTAACATTACACACTTCTTTTCATAATATCGCTTTGCACAAGACAACGTGCTTTTCAACAGCTCGGTTTTTGATAACGCACAGATCCTAATCGGAACTGTCAAAAAGGACTTCAAAATTTAAGAAATTTTGTTGTATTCCTAATATAAATGATAAAAAATACAGTAATGAGATTTCGAATAAAGCTAAAAATGAGAGATGCAAGATTCATGGGGGAAAATCCCATAAAATAATTTACAATATGCAATTACGTAGACTGCATTTGAAATATACTAAAATACTGGGAGCACATCCCTTAGACTATTTTAAGTGAAGATACATAAATCCTGTAAGCAAATCCCGTAGACTACAGGACTGATAGGGCATACTTTGAAACGTATAAAGGTAGGTATATATGAAGACTAACAATCACTAATATGCACAAACCTAATTTTGTGTTGCCCAGCAAAATATCCCCATATTTCTTCCGTGCTATCTCTTTTTCCAGTTGCAATTTTCTATCCCGATTCATAATAATGTGATGCGAAATCCTACTCTTAATAAACCGTTGCAAAAAGAATATAAACAAATAGCACATGACCATAATTTTTGCATGAAATTAGAAAGCTAGAGTTGGAATACAAATGTTCTACTCCGTCAAATTCATCACCAATATCAAGAAAGAAGTTGAAAATATCTCGGAAAATAACATCCGCCACCAAAAGCACCGCGCGCAGGATGCTGACAAAAATAACATCAGTGAACGTCAGCAAGAGGCAAGACAGGTAATTGTTCTAGTCCGGCACCGATCTGCCCATTTACTTCATCTCTCTTAGCTGTTACATTGATTGCGTATGTCACCTTCAGTAACATAACACTTGCGGTTCTATGCAATGCCTTCAGCATCGATAAGTCAGTCATCACCCAGCCTCCTAAGCAACACGTTTGATGGCTCGAGCTAAGCCTTGCTAACGGTCACCTCGCCTTGTCACGTGTCCGTAATATAAATATAGTATCCAGAAGTGCTTCACTCTGTTTTTCAGTTAACATTGAGTGTCTAAGACCACTTCAAACACTGTCCCCAGGAACTAATACAGTAATTTACCAAACGCTAGACGAGTAGGCACTTCGTAATCAATCGAAGACGTTTCATACCTACAGGAAAATGATGTAGAAAAACGAGTTGATTTAGTGGAAACAACGTTTAGTCAACGTAATCCCAACGTCGGATGGCTAGTGGTTAGCCACAATATGGTTAGGACCGGCTGTCCGCCATCTCATATTTCCATGAATAAGTCGTCCAGGTTGGTCGCTGTCCGTATAAACTCTACGTTGGGCGTGCGCCTCGGATCGTCATTGCTTCGCCATTGTCCAGAACGCGGAGGTGTGATGCAAACGACCGGCAAAACGCTTTCTGAATGCTTTCCTACTGATGCCTTTTGTGACGAACTGCAGATTGAGTGTCTCCTGTACACCACCGCGGGGGAGGAAGTTAGGACCAAGCGTCGTTCGTTGTGCAATTTAGTACAGCGGCAAAGCGTGGCACAAAAATAATGAGTTTATTTTATACAGCCACCTTTGTCCTGTTAATGTGACGCCTCGAACAATATTCGCGTTCAATTTATGAATTTGAATATGGGAAAGTTCTCTGTTTTGCGATGTTTACTGACGTGGTAGACAAATCTCTGAAGTGGTAATAGTAGCGGCAAAAGCATGGCAAGCATTAGACAGCAATCAATACATTAACAACCACATTATATCTGACACCAACGCAGCACCTATTTTATGCTCCTAAATCCTAACAATGTTACCGCAGCATCACTGATACACTGGGTAGCAAGAACACTTCCATCACTGTTATGCGTGGATCTGCTGCTCAACAGTCATCCTTTTCAATGGATTTTATTACCTTGGAAAAATCTTCATGTGGCTTTCACAGCCGATGCCCCAACATATCTATATTGCATAAAAGATTTAGCCGATTTCAGCAGCCTTTAATTAGAAGCGCACAAAAACTCGTGAAAGTCTTCAACAGTAACCCGTCAACATTTCTCAAAAAGTTCAAACGACCTCATACAGGTTCAAACAATCTCAAAAAGGTTCAAACGATCTCAAAAAGGCTCAAACAATCTTAAAAAGGTTCAAACAATCTTAAAAAGGTTCAAACAATCTCAAAAAGTTTAAACAACCTCAAAAAAGCCCGAAAGGCCTCTTAACCACTACCGCAGATTCGGTTCAACGCGACTTCACACACGAGGCGAGCGTCGGCCGGACTGAAGAGTTGACCACGCAAATTACATTAAAATAGATCAGTACTCACAGCAGTGAGTGACAGAGAGCGTATTTTCTCGTCCGTCCGTGACGTGAAGTCACGGACGGACATCACGGACGGACGGACATGACGAGCACAATAGCACCCATTTTCCATAAATGAGAAATGCGCTAAAAAGGCAAACTAAGAAACTCTAGACCAAGCTACGGCCACTGCGACACTAGAGCGCTGAGGCTACCAGACCTCGTCTTGAGTTTACTCCCCTAGACTGATAGCTGTTCAAACTTTATTACTGAATTTTTTCATTTCTCCGTATCAGAGATACACCGACCAAGATTTATTTTCCAGATTGAGGTGGTGCTGAGACATAAAAAATTATGTTCATCTACGCTTAGCAAGTCGACGTTCAGCCAAGCCTCATGCCTGTACATTAATTCATCCAAGCTCTTCTCTAGTCGTCCCCTTTGCAGCAGGCCATCAACTTCTCATGGAAATATTCACACGAAGACACAAGTCGCCATTATTTGTGCTCAGCGTCCGCCCTAACGGCCCATAGTAATAAAGAAGAAATTCCGGGTCCTTTTGTCATGGATTCCAATTTCTTCAAAAATTTGTCAAACGTGGACAGGAATAGCATCTTATGATGAAGCTTACTTATGAAGTAAGCAACATCAAAATAAATAATTCTGGATAAAAATGTAGATCGTGCTGGAGCAGTCACCTTATCCGCCGGCTAACCCAGCGTTGCTTGGCACAGATAATCCGGGCGATTTAAGATTCTTCTTATAAAATAAATGAATCACCCATGCGCATCTATGCAAGCATAATAAATTTCGTATTACATTTATACGAAAAAAAATTAAAGATGCGCTCAAACCCACCTTTATGGAAAAAAATCTCCATAACAATGTTTTCGAATTTGATGGTAATTAAAATTTTCAAATTTCCGATTACAATCAACAATTTATTTTTGATCAATAAAAATACAATTTCGCTTCTTGATTCAACCTTATTCGTGAACGCCGCGTCATTATACAGTAAAAACTAAATTATTAGATCTTCGAATAGCCCAGCATCAACATCACAAATCATATGCTCCTGATAAATACATCATGTTTGCATCCTGATCGTAGAACATTCTCATCCGAGTCGTAGATCATTCACATCCTGATCGTAGATCATTTGCATCTGAATCGTAAATAATTCACATCCTAATCGTATATCATTCACGTCTTTATCGTAGATCATCCACATCCTGATCATAGATCATTCGCATCCTAATCGCAGATCATTCGCATCCTGTTCGTAGATCATTCACATCTTGATCGTTGATCATCCGCATCTTGATCGTAGATTATTCACATCTTGATCGATGATCATCTTAGATCATTCGCAATCTGCATGACCGTGCATCATTTGCATCCTGATCGTAAATCGTTCGCATCCTGGTCGTAGATTTTTCGCATCCTGATCATGCGCTGTCTATGCACGACAAAACACTACGCGGCTGAAGGAGCGGCAGCTGTCAACAAGGATGCTTCGTATATAAAATACACGATTGAATGGAATACATTAATAATTAACGCGAGGTCTGCGGGACGCCCGCGTTGAACTAAACTTCGGTGATGAACTTCGATATGTTGTAAACTAGTAAAATAACGACAATGGGTGCGATATATAAAGTGTGTTGTGTGTGTGGCAAAAAGCGCCAGCTTCTTGCCACACACGCAAGTCCCACCCGATTTATGCACGCGCATTCTAATTCTAGTTCGTCACAAACCAGAAGCAGAGATCGACATAAACTGAAAGCACCATACCGCCAGAGGTATATGGGCAGACGTAACCATAAAGCACCATACCGCCAGAGGAATGTCGGCAGACGTAACCATAAAGCACCATACCGCCAGGGGTATGTGGGCAGACGTAACCATAAAGCACCATACCGTATTCTAAAGGCTTTTAAATAAATATGGCAACAGTTTGTGAGGTTTCATTGTTGCTGGCGCGTAGTGCGGTGTTTTGAGAGTGACGTAAAGCAAACCGAACTCAAGTTGTGCATATGGTGATTTTTTATAGCCATTCATTTTTGCTATGTCCTTAATGTGTCGAAATATAGGTACAGCGTTTACCCTATTTGATATTAACATTTCATGGATGATGTCGAAAATTTGCTAGTGCAAATTTGACTTATTTATAAAATTTTATCAAAGAACTTTGGCAAAAGTCAAGGGATATTTGAAATTGTGTATGTGTGTGTAATTGCCCATCCTGGTAGTGGCAACTACGTAAGGGAGGGGTGATAGGTCAGTTTTTCCAAGCACTAATGCCGCTGGTAGTTCCACAACACCACTGGCCCACTGACCCATCAGAACCATTTTTGCATTACACAACACCCTGGACAAGCCAGGTACTCATTTATCAACCAGAGTTGGATGAATGGCTGAGTTGACAATGAGCTGAGCTTCCTGGAAGAACTTATCCACAGTGGGACTCAAACCCAGTTACTGGGTGCGAGATATGCTACCCTGATCATAAACTTTATCTTGCGTGACTTACTTATGACTGCTCATTTGCTCAGTTGACTTGCTGGCTTGCTCGCTCAGGACTGCCTCCTAATGCATGCCCAGCTACTCGTATGTCCTGCAACCCAATTATTCAATTTTACCCGAGACAACCCTGACTTTTTCCCCATGAACAAGAAACAATCACTTTTCACTAGTATATATTGCTATTGGCATTCTCTTCCAAATTACACCCTAATTAATATTTTTAATTCATACTCTTCTTGCATTAACACATAAGATATACCAAATCATGAATTATATCAGGAAATTAGGAATTCTCAATCTGCAAATCTTCATTTCTGAAAGATCTCCTGTCTGCCACTATGCTCACCATAATTTAGCTAGAATTATAATTATTTATTGCAGGATATATTGAATTTGTTACTATTTTGTTTGTAGCCTCCAAAATTGAAAAGCTCATACTTTTTACAAAAACATTGTGTCTTCAAGCATTCCAAAGTACAAAGTTATATATTTTTAGAGAAATTAAAATTTTATTACTCAATCTTGCAGGCCTGAAAAAGATCTACTGTGACAAGATTTTTGTGGATACATATTAGTTTATTGAATTTGCTCAGAAAAATAAAGAGCAATAAGATTGGTTTTGATTTGCAAATCTATTTTTAAGCTTTTGAAGAAAACATATTAACAGTAATGTTGTTTGCATCAGTCATGAAATGTACTACAAAGAATTGTGACAAAAACATTTGACATACATACCTACTTCACTTTAGTGGTAATCAAGTCTTCTCATGTCTAAGTTACATTGTAGTGCTACAATTACATAGGAGATAATTTAATTAGGTAAATGTTAATCACATGACTCTAAATATGACTAGGAAGTTCTGGTCATGATTATCTGCTGGTCAGGAAAATATTGTCCACTAACAAAATTATCCTCCATGTCTAAGAAAATCCTCCATGTCTAAAAGAAAAATATTTTTGGTATGTGGCCACTGGCCAGACTGCAAACTTAATCTAGGTCTTCAGAGCTCTATAGAGGTTCTTCTGTTCATAACTTATGTATGTCTTGGTCTGAAAATTCAAAATTCATGATACCAAAAGAATGTCAAATGCCTATTTATGTCTTTCAATACCAGTATCTGTTTTTAAACATTCTGGAAAACTGAGACTATGATATTTTTTGCAGAGAATTACCAGCTTTGAGTCAACATTTTGTCAATCGGATGCTGTTTGTCGGCCCAGCTGTGTCTCAGGTGCTGGTCTCATCATGGATACCATCACCTGAGCCAGGAGGGTAGGTTCTTCTGTTACTTATTTATTCGAATATTGTCATTCTCAATTATTATAATGACATACCCATTTCTGCAAATCTTTTTATACATAGGTATTTGGAAAATGCATGCACAATCTATCATTATTTGCTGCCAATCTTAATGCAGGGAAAAATGTTCTCATGATATCTCATGTACCCTGTATTTTCATTCCATTTATCAATTTGAATTAAGTCTAGGCCTTCTCCTGCTTCATTTGTCTCTTAATAATTTATTTACTCAAATCTGCTCATTTTTTTAAGTCTACATACATCCTCATTTATTATTTGTTAAACAAATGTGTAGTTTTATTATTAGTTTACTTCTCTTTAAATGCTTTGGAAAGATTTATGAACAAATTAAATTTCAGGAGTAACAAGTCAGTAGTAGCAGCGCATAAAGAAGCCACGCAGGTGCTGACAGAGATGCACATCTGGAAAGAAGTTACAGACCGAAGAGGACACCCTGCATACATCCTCAACACAACTTTTGCTGAGAACCTCAAAACTGCCATGCTAGGAGGGTGTGTTATGGACGACCCAGCCATCTACCAGACAGTTTGGTTAAACTAATAATTCAGTATAATACAAAAATTCTTTTTCAACTCTATGAATATTTGTTTTTCTTCTTTAATTTTTCACAGAATTTGTTTATTGTATGTATGATAATGTCATTAAGTGCTAATTGTCAGCATCAAGCTTTTGATTTACTGTGAAAACAAAAACTATATAATAACAAATTTAACAATCAGAGGGATAAAAATTTGAATAGTTGAACTAATATGCTTGTAGATAAATTCCATCTGGAACTAAAAATTGGAATTATTTGCAACACCCTAACACCAACGCCCCTGCCTAACATCCCACCTCCCTCACCCCAACTCCCCTGCATAACACCCCACCTCCCTCACCCCAACTCCCCTGCATAACACCCCAACTCCACATCATATCTCTCAGCATCAAGTTTGACGATCATGCAGCACACACATCTACACCTCTGCAACCCGTGAACTCTTCCAATTTCAACTCCTCGGCTGGGCCACGGGACGCTTCTAACATCCCAAAGCCTATGCGTCACCCATCATTGCTGAGAACACTTATTAACTGTCGGAGTCTACGGCCGAAGAAAGCTGAATTTCAAACCTTACTTGACGTCGCAGAGCCCGACATCTTGCTCGGTGCAGAAACTTGACCCATCCCGAAAAATTTGGCTCAGAATTCTTCCCAACAGCCTACAACTTATACAGATAGGACCGTTCAGGCCCACTGAGACGGTAGCCTGGCTCAAGTTGGACCAGCTCCATCTGAGGAGAACGGCAGAGAAAGCAAGCATGCTGTACAAAATGCTGCATTGCCTAGCTTAGTCGATGTCCAACCTCCTTCAGGATTGTGCCAACCAGTCACACGTGCAACAAAGGGGGCACCAACAGAAGCTGCAGGTCCCATGCAGCAGAACCAATGTCCGCCAACACTCCTTCTTTCCTTCAGCCAACAGAATATGGAACTACCTGAGTTTTCATTGCCTTCTATTTTAAAGACATTCTCCNATCTTCAATTATGTAGTATCTACTGCAATATTATGAATAAATATAATGGTAAATATTGGTATTTTCAATTACGAAAATGCCGGCTCATTGTAGGCATTTTCTGATCTCCATATAACCTTTTCTATTCATGACCATCGCTCGTAATTTCAAGTCCTGCAAAATTATTCTAAGTCTAAAAAGTGCACGAAAGAAGGATAATCATTGACAACTTGAGCTAAGCCTGTGGTTATATTTTTATGATGCTTGCTATCTCTTTGTAAATTTTACTTTATGATGCTGGATTTATGAAGTTTAAGTGTGGGTGCCCACACTAGTTATGATGTTGCAGTGAGAAGACTTCACTAGGTAGAACTATTATGTTATGATTTAATTTAAGATTCTATTGAAAATCTTATTCATCATAATTCTATTAGGGTATTGTTATTACCTAATACCTATAATGATAATACTAGGTACACACTCAGTACACAGTTGACAGTTAATAGCATATTATTCTGCATATAGAATTAACTAGGGTAAACACAGTATATTCCGACATCGTGGGTAATTCCGACACTTCTTAACTTTTTCCTTTATAGGGGTCAATAGGGCAAACGAGGTACAGTATATTCCGACACATTAAGGACGTATCGAAAAATGAATGGCTATTCAAAATTACCGTATGTGCAACTTGAGTTCTGTTTGCTTTATCAGTTTATGTCACTCTCAAAACACCCGACACCGCACTACTGACCCAGACTGTAGAGCATGGCACAACATAGGTCGAGGACGCCAATTTCATGCACCAAAGACGCCGAGGAGGATGCCACTGGACTGTTGCTCGGTAGTCGTAAGTTTTCTAGTTGTAAGTTTTCCGGTGATCGTAAATTGTTCTTCAATTTTAAAGTATTGCAGCGGTCGTAACTTTTGCGGTGATCGCAAGTTGCTTCGTTGCCATAGGCCGCTCGGAGGCCTGGCAAGTGCTGCCTTAGCTGCGCTGCTGTGCCAGCTTCTTGCCACTACTGCATTGCTGCGTGATCTCCTTATTACTAACTATATCTGCGTTACGTTTAAATCAGCCACTGCAATTAGTACAATACAGAGTTAGCGTACACATGAATAGCATAATGGTTCAAATCAGTCCCAGCAAAAGTAACAATATTTTTCCATACACATTACAAAACACAGGCATTGTCTATGCTGGCAACGCCTGGCTAAGCCGCTAGTCGCTATGGTAAGATTAGCGCTATGTGGCTACATGTCTTGCTACAGAAAATACATCAGTAATAATCAAAATTTGTTACAAACTAGCATACAATATTTTTTCTGTATTTCCGGAAACATAATCATTTATTTTTTGTACAGAATTATTACTCGTGTAATTGTTATGCTTTCTTTAATTTTATGCTTTATGATGCACTGAAATGCATACCTACGCCTTCTTCGTCTTCAGCCAACGACGCCGGCCGGGTGCTGATAGTGAGAGGCTTCCTTCTGGAATAGCATTCTATTGCTATTTCCGAGACAAGATGTCGTTGCAAAATGTTGCATAAATTTTAGGGAGGCAATTCTTACATCAGTTATTAATTTCTGGGTCTGCTTCGATATTATTCATTGCCAGGAAAAAATCCATAGAGTGTTTGAATGGTTGTAAAAGTNCGGATGATTGGCTGCCATTCGCACCCGCTCGCCCCCACGGATGATTGGCTGCCATTCGCACCCGCTCGCCCCCACGGATGATTGGCTGCCATTCGCACCCGCTCGCCCCCACGGATGATTGGCTGCCATTCGCACCCGCTCGCCCCCACGGATGATTGGCTGCCATTCGCACCCGCTCGCCCCCACGGATGATTGGCTGCCATTCGCACCCGCTCGCCCCCACGGATGATTGGCTGCCATTCGCACCCGCTCGCCCCCACGGATGATTGGCTGCCATCCGCACCCTCTCGCCTCCAGGAATGATTGGCAAGGCGGCTCAGGCCAGGAATGCCACGCATGCAGCTCGTTAGGCTAATTTGAAGAGAGACGTGCAAAAAGACGCAATCTCCGCGCCGCGCTCGTAAAATAAATCCGGCGGGCAAATATCGCTGAGTAAGTCATGCAGCTTACGGCAGATTAATAGTTTAATTAAGCCGCAGTTCGGGTCAAAACTAGTGCAGGATGAAGCGAGAATCATGGCAGAATTTTAGGCGGCCATCCATTTGACAGCTACAAACAATTGCCTGCCATCGTCCCCTACAAGGCAAGAGAGACAAGATGTCACGCTTTTTTTTCTCGTGATAGTAAATGAAATCAAAACCAAGAATCTTGCCCGTTGAGTTAAACTGTTGACGCCAGACTCTAAATAATATTTTAAACTTTCGGTACAGCTTACACAGCAGCTGCCTCGTTCGCAACGTTCATTCTAACGATAACAAGCGCATATCGAAAAGCTTCAATATACTTTCCAATATTATTTTTCACCATTCTTCATTTGTACAGTATGATATGAATAGAGTATACGTATATTGTTGGAACTGCATTTAAAGATATTCTCACTCCAGGCAGGGCCTGGTCATTTCGTAATTTGGTCGCGCCCAAAGCCAAGCATAATCTCACACGTCGGCCAGGGACTATTCCATCTCGTATAATAGTTGCTTATCTTATTAATTAGGTAATTAATTATGCGTATATGCGTAGAGAACGTCCCATAGGGGCCGAGCTTCTGGTGGCGTCAGTCCAAGTCATCACAGAGACTTACTTGCGCCCAGGCGCACGCACGCACTCAGACAAATCAGTGAGTCAATTATTCAAGTAGTGACACTCATTATTGACCACGGCACGAGCAGAGAGCAAACTTATCACTGATAGGACCTTCTGCCGAGCCTAACTGGGTTAAGATGACCCACGCAAAGGCAAAAAGTGTATCGCAATTTGAATAAATTCAACTCACTTCCCTTGGTGTACTCTCTCGTCACTGGTATTGCCTAAGTGCAGTGAGTCCAAAATTTGAGAGAAAAATGTTGTAGGGAAAATTTAACATTTCCGCTGCGCTATTGGCGTAAAGCAGATTTTTAGGTTTCTAAAAATCTGTTTTAGAAACCTAAACCAAACACATTAGTAAATAAATATTCAGAACATTCAGTAGATTACAGATTTACTACTGCATCTTGGGTACCGTAATATGATCACTGTCGCATGATAAATAAGGGTAAAATTGTGCCATGCTAAACCAGGTAATATGATCTCTGTTGGATGATGTATAGGGTATAATCAAAAGCAGTAACTACAAATGGTGGACAGATGGCTGCGACATGACTGACGACTAATGGAGGGCATGACTCTGACGAAATAATGGAGGGCATGACTCTGACGAAATAATGGAGGGCATGACTCTGACGAATAATGGAGGGCATGACTCTGACGAAATAATGGAGGGCATGACTCTGACGACTAATGGAGGGCATGACTCAGACGAAATAATGGAGGGCATGACTCTGACGAAATAATGGAGGGCATGACTCTGAAGAACTAATCGTACATATATGACAGACTGTAACAAGTTACGTGTTCGAATACTGGCAAAGCCAATAAGGTTTCGTTTATCCAGGAGCCCTACTAACTAAGCTGCATCTGCTCTACGATGGGCACGTCTCCGTTCAATTGAAGAAAGGGACGACGAAAATAATCTTAACCCGTAAAACCTTAGACCTTGCACCCTGAAGAGTGAAGACCGCGATAGGCCATTCGGTCTTCTATGACGAAAAATCGACCAAAAACGTATCGCAGAGCCTGGGCCTGTTTCACAAACTATCAACAAGAAACCCAATTAACGGTATATTTTAATACTAGTTTCATTGAAGAATACGTTTGAAGAAGCCAAAAATTGCTTTCACGGTAATGATGCAAAATTTTTCAAGATTAGGTTCACAAGTTAAAATAAAAAAAAATAAATAGCGGTTTCAGCGATTAGTATGCCGTAGGCCATAACATTTTGTGGTCTCGAACTCGCAACTCACTGCTACAATTCTGCTGTGCTTAACCGCCCGGCCTCCTCGCCGATTCTGGCCAGAAACTGGCGCACAGAGCTGGGATCGAACCCACACCTCATGGTACTCTGAACTGTAACCAATGCAGGCGTAGCAAGAGCAAACAAGAATGCAAACGAGAGCAGGCGTAAATGCTATATTTCAGACTATAAATTATATCAGATTAGGAGCGAATATAAATTATAATAGAGCGAGGATGTACTGAATGGTTTAAGATTACTCACCCACTGACGGTCCTTGTGACATTCCAGTGGGACATGGGGGCCGACCCGTCCCCTAGCGACGCCTGCTTGAGCTGGTCCCCCAGCGGCGCCTGCTTGAGCTGGTCCCCCAGCGGCGCCTGCTTGAGCTGGTCCCCCAGCGGCGCCTGCTTGAGCTGGTCCCCCAGCGACACCCTCTCGCCGTATGGAGCGACTCTATCGCCGCGCACCGCCACGATAGTGCTTAGAGCTGCCAACTTCCTGGACTTGATTGGGCTTAGCGTTCGAAGCCCGGAGATTTGCAAAGGATTAGTACATACAATTCCTGTATCTTGCTAGCGCTCAGTGTTACTGGGTTCTCAGTGTAACAAGTGGTCAGCGTTGCAAGTCTCTAATTGATAAGTCTTTCTGGGGTTGATGATACGGAGGTGCTGTGAGTTATTCCTTAGTTCTGGAACAGCGGCCGCTAATGGAGCTAAAGTGTTGTTCAGCTCCGGTCGTAACAACGCAGCAGTAGCAATAGCAATCAATGCCAACCGTCTCGCAAGGATAAAAATCTTTCACTTCAATTTGTTAACGTAACTAACCTATAGAAACACATAGCAAATTCTTTAATTTATAACATTGCTCGCATAAGGCAAATCCACCGATCCCACTGTTCACTGAGCTGGGAAATCTCGACTTGTAAAAGATTTTATCTCAGCGAGTGTCATCGAGAGTCTCCTTGCGATTCAATGAACGATTGACAGTAATATTATGGAAGCTCGAGTGAGGCAGATGACCTTGGCATTTTTTGCCATTAGTATAGCATAACAGTTCTCGAAAATATCGATTCAAATTAATTAGCATAGTTCCATCTTCTCGGGGATCCGTTGTAGAATCATAGAATCTATTATTGGCACAATAATACATCGTTAACCAGGACTAAACTCTGAACCTATAGTTCGCAAAAGAGATAACGCAAGTGCACCACGGTTAATCCTGGGTCGTACAGAAGCCTTTGAACATCAGAACTTGCATTGTGGACAACTCGGTTGGCAATGTTGTTGGAATACTGAGAAGTTAAGCGTAGAACAAAGAAGGCTGATCGCCTCTGTAAGCTTGGCAGGCAAAACAGAGAAGGCCAAGTATATATTCCAAGTCAAGAAGAGTTTGTCCAATGTACAGCACTGCTAGAAGTTGGGTGTAGTCTCAACTCTCAAGCACTGCGAATCAAAACAGTAAACAGATTTGTCAGGGAGCCCACGGCAAAATTGAAGGTTTAATTTTTCTATCAAAAAGCAAAAAAGTTGTTCGAATTTTTCAAATTCTCGCAACTTCAAAACGAGGAAATGGGAAACTGATCAATAAAAATGTGACACACTACAGAAAATTATCTATGAACGCCGTTTTGGGCTGGAAGGATCTAAAGACGTCTCTCAGAGACCACACGATTCTTGGAGCAATTCCCAACTGGCACTCGTCCAACTCTACTTCATTTTAATCATTCAGTTTCATCACAAATGAAGTAAGAAAATGAACACCTGCACGAAGCCCACGAACAAATGTATGCATTATGATCAGTATTACTTTGCCTTGGGGCTTAGAAGAAAACAAATAAGAGTGTTTGTCTTTTGTAAAAGATTAGTAACGTCGTTGTCAAAAATTAACTTTAGTCAAAATACTAATAAACGATTATGTGGAGAAACTTGGTTTTCATTGCCTAGTTTTAAAACCCTGGCACTTGTAGGGCGGTCAGAACCACTGGAGGTCTTAGGCAGCCCATTGAGGAAGTCTACAAAACAAGAGGCCGTAAGGCGGGGAGGTCTTGTCTCTCATGCAGCTGGGTGAAGCATACTTTGGCTGGTTCGGACACTGCCAGCGAGGTCATCAGAGTGCCCACGAACGCGGAAAGTAAACCACACAACCATACTCAACGGCTCGCACCGCGATACTAAACCGACGGCTCATTCAACCGCCGCTCAACACACCCGCTGCTCGGAGTGCTCTTCTCTTTTCGCCTCTCACTCTCATCTCTCAGGATGCCACACTCGTGCTCGGCTTAAATTGGCATTGTCATCAAAATATTATTTTTTTCATCACCATTGAAATCTTATATCATCATTCAAATTTTCTCTTCTTACAGCCTGTCATTTAATAAAGGGCTGCCTATACTTCTACAAAAATAATCCCTTTTGCTACTAGATTTTTAATTGAATAAGACTTGGCTATTAGCAGTCATAGAAACAGGCCCTGGCATTCGGAACTGCTTACCATGGGTTTGTTAAGTCAGTAGCAACCCAAGTCAGCACCGCACGCAGTCTACATGACACGTGATGCAGGTCTAATTATCAAGTGCGAGGTTGGTGCCGATTTAGGTTTCTACAGACTGAACACATGGAACTCAGTCTAGGGGTAATTACGCGGTACGAGCGTCGGTGCTATTTTAAGTTACTACTGACTTAAAGCATGGCACGTAGTCCAGTGATGACTACGAAGAATAGAGGTCGGTGCTGATTCAGGTTTCTACTGACTGGACACATGCCGCACAGTCTAGGAGTAACTACGTAATACGGAGGTCAGTGCTCTATCAGGTTGCTATCCACTGAACACATTACCCGCAGAGCCGGGATAACTTCGCAAAACAAGGGTCGTGCCTGATTTAGATAGTTACTAACTGAACAACACATGGCGCGTTGTCCAGGGCTAACTACGCAGTTCGCGGATCGGGAAATATTTGATACTGACTGAACTAGGAAGCAGACATAACTGAGAAGCACAGACATCAATGCTGATTTAGGCTGCTATTCACTGAACACATTACACGCAGTCCAGGGGTAGTTACGAAGTCCATAGGTCAGTGCTGTTTTAGGTTTCTACTGATTGAACACAGGGCACACAGTTTCGGGGTAACTACATTTTACGGGGTCGGTGCTGATTTAAATTGCTACTGACTGAACACATAGTGCTCAATCCAGGGATAACTGCACGGTACGAACGAAGGTCGGTGCTGATTTTGTTTGTTATTCACTGAACATACGGCATTATGGCACGCAGTCCTAGGGAAACTACGCATTACGGTTGATTATCCGGGCCTAGGTTGGGATTACTTGAGTCCTGTGATAATCGGTGTGGAATCATGGAAATTATTACCAGAATAAATCAATTCTGAAAAGGATATAATGGCGCATACGAAACTCGTAGAGCCGCTGGGCGGTTGAGGAGTGAATCAATTGCTCGTGTTATGTGTTTATCAGGAAATATTCACGTCTCGGACAAATTTTCGGCCGGACTTGCGGCCGGTCTCGCGGCCGGACTCGCGGCAGTCAGTGTACCTGGAATATCTTCCAAAGTACTGAACTTATCTCGATGAAACTTGGTACACATTTCCTCATTCCTGATTTAAACAGCAAAATAGTGCGTAAATTCGCAGTGTACCAGAGATTTCTTCTAAAATACTGAACAGATTCGAACGAAACTTTGCATATAGAAACCTAACCTCCCAACGTAATGTTTAGCTCGAGACAATTTTTTTTATTTTGCCTTCGTTTGCGAGTTATACGGCTTTACGCATATGGCTCATGGTCAATGCAAGTTCAAAAATAGGCCTGAGAAATGCCGGTCGTTTCTCCGTATATCTGTCTCACCACAAAGATTGTCATGATTGTCTCTCACCAAAGATTGTCATGATTGCCTCTCATCAAAGATTGCCATGATTGTGTCTCACCAAAGATTGCCATGATTGTGTCTCACCAAAGATTGCCATGATTGTGTCTCACCAAAGATTGCCATGATTGTGTCTCACCAAAGATTGCAATGATTGTTTTTCACCATAGATTGCCATGGTTGTCTCTCACCAAAGAATGCCATGTTTTTGTCTCACCAAAGATTGTCATGATTGTCTCTCACCAAAGATTGCCATGATTGTGTCTCACCAAAGATTGTCCCTCACAAAGATTGTCATGATTGTGTCTCACCAAAGATTGTCATAATTGCCTCTCACTAAAGATTGTCATGTTTTTGTCTCACCAAAGATAAAAAAAAAACAGCTAAAAGAAAACATGTCAAGACAACGTAATGATTATGCAAAATGATCTTACTAAAACTTTGCGCAAGCACGATTTTAGCACATGTCATTGAAAGTTCTATTAAACGCTTATGGCCTCATCGATCTGTCTGATTTTTGGTGGAGAGATGCAGAAAAACATAGGGAACAAATCTTGACCTTCCAAATTTTTTTAACTCTATTACGTTTCGAGTTACAGGCTACAGCTATTCAAAGTTGAGTATGGTTTTTTTGGGACACCCTGTATAGTTCAACCATGGACAACCCGGCACCGGATAACGACGAAACCAAAGACACCCAGTCATGTTCACCCAGTCATTCAAAATTGAACGAAAAAGTTCACTGACTGTTTCATAATTTTGCCCTTGCTCACTCTCAGTCTTTTTAGAGCTAGATGTTTTGAGGTGGAACTGTTGAATCTAAGAAACCCGATTCATTCTCTACATTAAATCGTTTAATGTAGAGAAATAAAAATCATTTAAATAATTAATAAATTTAAATTTACCTTATTTCATCACTCTACACCCTGGGTTTTGACATTTTTCTGAGATATAAGCGTTGAATATTCGAAATTAGACGCGGTCGTTCTGCTGTAAGCATTATTGGCGAGCGCATAATGCTGTTTAGGAAAGCGGAGAGGTGATCTACATTGAATAAGTGATTGATTCCCCTTCTTCTATCACTCCGCACTTTCTGGGCTGAATATTTTTTGTGATTTAAGCGTTGAACCTCGTAAACGTACGCTGTCGTTTGCTGTAAGCACTATTGGCAGTGCTCTGTTATTGCCGAGTGTGGAGTGGTGATTTGCATTGAATAACATAGTGATGTCGGCGCTGAAGAGATAGGCGTGTCGCCGATTCCTTTACTTTTCATGACTTTTTCGCAGAAGATCTAAACTCGTGTCATTTGACCGGATCTTTTCAAGACTGACGATAGTTTTAAATAGCTACTAGACTTCCACCGGGTTCGATATGGTGCTAGGCATTTCAAGTCCGAACATATATTTTTCCATTGCTTTATCTCACATATATTTTTCCAGTGTTCTTTACGCGTTCATACTTGGAGCGTCAACGATGTAATCGGGGAGGCTGTTCCAAATGTCGGTGATTCGAAGCGAGAAGAAATGTTGTCGCGTAGATAAGTTGCAGCGCAGTTCTTTTAGTTTATAGCCGTGGCCCCTGGTGTTTGTTCTTGTTTCAAATTCTAGTAATCCTTCGGGGACCTTGTATAAACCATGAGTATACTTGTATACTTCAATGAGGTCCCCACGCAGACGTCGATAACTGAGGCCTGGAAGCTTCATAATCTTCAATTTTTCTTCATAGGACTTGCCCTTCAAGTCTTTAATTTTGCTTGTTGCACGTCTTTGAACATGCTCTATTAATTTTTTTCAGCACTCTGCACTTTTTGGGTTGAATATTTTATGCGATATATGCATATTCAACTCCATAAACCGTACTCGTTCATTGCAACTCAATAACTATTAGCGAGTGCTAAGTTTTATTGACGAATTCTGAGTGGTGATTTACATTAAAAAGTGATTGATTCACCTTATTTCCACGTTTCGCACTATCTTGATTGGGACCTTCCTATCAAGATGAGGCAGAAAATTTAAGCTTGTGGAAATAAGTATACTCTCGTTTCAAGCATTTTTATTGATAAATTTTATAATTATTCTTTTTTTGTAGAACGCAGAAAGAAGATATGCGTAGCTTAAATGCCTGATTTTTTCAACAAATTAAAATCAAAACCGTTGTTTTACTCCATGTTAAATTTGCGGAATTAGTCCAGCCGCGCTATTCCATTGATCATTCGTTCGCCACTTCAGCGTCTTTGTATTTCGAGAAACCGAAGAAGAAAAACATAATTCAGCTGGTTTGCATCGAAGGAGGGCGTGTATTGTTGACTCCTAGTATGCTGACAGACAGTCCATTACCTAGTTCAAATTTTATAGGCTAGTTAGGTTCTAAATTTCACCATTATTGCTAGCCGCTAGGTACAACTTTTAACTTTGTAAGCCTATAATAAATTTAAGAAGTTTTCTAATCTATTTATGTGCAAACTAAATTAAAGGCATCAAGTTTGAGATGGCCACTGAAACTTTGACATGCAAAAACTTGCAAGACTATCTTAAAACTCTGAGTCGAAATGTTTTAGAAAGATTATTCAACAGTCCAGCAACTTGTTTGGCAGTGTTCAGGTAAGTTAAACTCCAAAATAGAGAAATAGTTCATAGAATTAGAATAGAAGTAGGCCTAAATTAGTTTCATTTCTGATGTTACGATTTAATTTAAGATTCTACTGAAAATCTTATTCATCATAATTCTATTAGGGTATTGTTATTACCTAATACCTATAATGATAATACTATCTTCGATATTATTCATTGCCAGGAAAAAATCCCTAGAGTGTTTGAATGGTTGTAAAAGTTAACAATAAAATTGAAAGTTTTTACCATTAAAGTTGTACCATTAAAGTAAAGTGAAGTAAAGTGAGCAACACTCGTCATTTAAAAATGAACCACAAGAAGAGGAAGAATAAAACGATCGCATGCATACGCTCGGCACAGCGATGTCAGCTGATCAAAAATTGTACCTGCTACACTTTCCTACACGGTATAAGAGATGATCGTGTAGTTGTGCGGGATAAATATTACTTGGCTGACCAAGCCTGGGACACTCAATGGTCACTAATTTTGACATTTTGACATTCACAGCATTTTGCGGTCTCGAACTCGCAACTCACTGCTACAATTCTGCTGTGCTTAACCGCCCGGCCTCCTCGCCGATTCTGACCAGAAACTGGCGCACAGAGCTGGTATCGAACCCGCACCTCTCTGCTCAATATTTCGAAACACGGGACACTGATATCCTATTTAAGGCGATTAGGATTGAGGGATGCACTCAAGTAACACGGTCCGGCTACATAACCTAACATGGTCCGGCTACACAACCTACATACGATGTATTCTAGTAACATGGTCCGGCTAAAAAACCTACAGTTTATAGGATGTATTCAAGCGCCAAACACTGGCTACCACACCCACCACCAGGGGTATATTCATCCAACAAGAAATGCTGCCGACTGCCTCTAATCAATTGTGTATATTAAACGAAAAAAAAAAACAGGTGAGGTAATTCGAGTAGGCTGACGGGAGTTCTCAAATTATTAAGTTGCATTTACCACTTTAGCCATAGACGTAAAATTTGCCAACTCCCTGCAAATTTTGAAACTTATTTGAAATAATATTGATATTAAATATATCACGCGAAGACGTTGGGTCAACAAATATCTCTAGAAAAAGTGAAATCGATTAAGGTCTAGAAGAGTCGAGTTTTTTTTCAATTTTGAGTTATGAACTAGGTTGGGCACTTCCCAATTTACATCAATATTTTCCTACTTATTTCTCACTTGAAGATGACAAAAGTAATGATCATCTCAACAAAAAAAACCTATGGCTTTCAGAATCACTATGATATTAATAGCATATTTAATTAATATGAATATAGTAGAAATCACGATGGTCATGATATTTTTCGAATTCCAAGTCGAGGTCTGCCATCCGCACCCGCTCACCCCCACGGATGATTGGCTGCCATCCGCACCCGCTCGCCTCCACGGATGATTGGCTGCCATCCGCACCCGCTCACCCCCACGGATGATTGGCTGCCATCCGCACCCGCTCGCCTCCACGGATGATTGGCTGCCATCCGCACCCGCTCGCTTCCGCGGATGATTGGCTGCCATCCGCACCCGCTCGCCCCCACGGATGATTGGCTGCCATCAGCACCCGCTCGCCCCCACGGATGATTGCTGTTATCCGCACCCGCTCGCCCCCACGGATGATTG
>NW_025939747.1:0-621 GCF_000764305.2 Hyalella azteca | reverse complement strand
CTATGTAGTTAGCTATAATTTATATAATCTACTTATTAACTATCTAGCTGCAATAAACGCTGCCAACTTTCAACAGTTGCTCGACGAACTTCCAGTTTGTATGCGCCATGAGAGCGGGCGCCAGGTCGGCGCTATAATTTATATAATTTACTTACTAACTAGTTAGCTGCAATATATATAATATATTTACTAACTATCTAGCTGCAATAAACGTTGCCAACCTTCAGGAGTTGCTCGACGAACTTCCAGTTTGTGTGGGCCATGAGAGCAGGGGCCATGTCGGCAAGTTTGGGGTGGGGAGGGATGGCGGGGTGCAGGGTCTTGGCCTCACTCAGCACCCTGTCCTTCTGCTCAGCGCTGAGGCCTGTGTGCTGCAGGTGCTGCGCCTGCCGCTCACGTCTCCTCCACGCACCGCGACTTTTTTTACTCCTGACATATGTTGCTCATTTTAAATAGATATTCACCGACGCGAAATATATGAATTTACTGTTGACAAATGTTGCTGATATTAAATAGAAACTCACACGAAATATAAGAATATTCTGCCACTGTTGAATTTTTTTCAATAAATTGGTGTTTTTACATGGATAATTTATTCCTGCCAAATATTGCTCATATTAA
>NW_025939746.1:0-372 GCF_000764305.2 Hyalella azteca | reverse complement strand
AAGTTCAATCTGCTTGTGTGTCAATCATGTTGAATCTGTACTAACAGATCACATTTGATTCTATATAACTACGAAATTCTGCAGCGTAATAAACATTGAAACTGTTCCACTAACACATCATTCATAACTACGAAATTCTGCAGCATAATAAGCATTGAAACTGTCCACCAACAAAGCATATATACCTACCTATTAATTTTACCTAGCTGCGAAATTCTGCAGCGTATTAAGCATTGAAACCGTCCACCAACAAAGCATACCTACCTATTAATTTTACCTAGCTACGAAATTCTGCAGGGTTGAAATTGAATGTCTGCCTACGAAATACTACATAACTTGGATTGCTTTACTAAACACAACCTTAACTTCTAC
>NW_025939745.1:0-815 GCF_000764305.2 Hyalella azteca | reverse complement strand
GGGATTGTGGGACAAAACGGGGTGGCGGGACGAATATAATGGTAGGACCAAATTGAATTGTGGGAAGAACGGGATGGAGGGACAAAACAGGATGGCGGGACGTACATAATGATGGGACCAAATTGGATGTGGGACGCACGGGATGGAAGAACAATACTGGATGGTGGGACAAACGGGACCAAGGGACGAACGGAACAACCGGGACGATTTGTTAAATCTTCCTTCTGGGAGGCTCTTGCAGTATAGAGCCAAGTACATTCTAAACTGCCTGAAGCACTAAAGTAATTAATTTATCTGTTTTATTTCATTTAGAAATAAATTTAAATTCATTTCATCGATTTAAGTCAAATTTCAATAGGAGAGAGTAAAACGCACCGGTAATCGAATTTAACTCTTTCGATCTTGCTCACAACGTACGGGCCTTCGTACTCAACATTTTTGATCTCGTACACAACGTACGGGCCTTCCTACTCAACATTTTTGATCTCGTCCACAACGTACGGGCATTCCTACTCAACATTTTTGATCTCGTACACAACGTACGGGCATTCCTACTCAACATTTTTGATCTCGTACACAACGTACGGGCCTTCATACTCAACATTTTTGATCTCGTACACAACGTACGGGCATTCCTACTCAACATTTTAGATCTAGTACACAACGTACGGGCATTCCTAATCAACATTTTTGATCTCGTACACAACGTCACTCCATGTCACAACTCAACACAACAACGTCACAACTCACTCCATGTTGTAATTTGCCCAAAGAACGTGCATCGTCAAGAAGTTCTCCATTGAGGTGGCGTTTTT
>NW_025939744.1:0-11038 GCF_000764305.2 Hyalella azteca | reverse complement strand
CGATGCAGACATAACCTCTCACCAGACATAGACATCACCGCGATGTGAAGACATGATCACGCATCACAGAGCCTCCCTCCTCAGGGGGCCGTTATCTCAACTGATGAGATAAGACCTGCCGGGGCTCACGTAGGCTGAGCGCCCAAGTAAGAGCCAGCAGGACCATTACTTCGATTATCCTTATTCCATATATTATAAAGAACTATGTTATATACTCACTGAACAATATAACGAGCTGTACTCACTAATTGTGAACTATATGAGCTACCGAAGGTTCAATTCGCGCCTCGTCTTCTCGTCTTCAGTTTCATTGCGGTGAACAAAGAGGAAATCTGCCGAGCCTGGTTTGGCCATTCAAACCATGCATTTAATGGAGGGCAATGATCACAAACTTCAACCAACATTGAAACAGAACCTGAACCTTTGAACATAGAATTATACGTCGTACAGATATAATAATTACACGTATAATAGCACAATTACATAAACCCATTAATTTATTTTTTTAATCATTATATTAAACCAGCAATTTACTGTGTCAGTGTGCTGTACTAAAGCGCCTGCCCCCGCGCTGTTATCTCCAGTGCCGCGATAAGATAAGGGGGGCGCTGCCCCTGTGCCTGGTTAATGGAAATAATGAATATTTCGTTGATCACAACACATTAATGGAAATAATAAATATTTCGTTGGTCACAACACATTCGTGTCTTGAAAATGTGAGCAGATCAGGTAATATGTTTTTCTGCCCCAACTTGATCTGGATTTCTGTCTGCAAATGGAATGTTTGTAATAAGTTGAGGTTGTTTGCATTACCGTGCGTGTGATCAGGCATATACCTGCTCGCTCCTCGCTGCTGGCGTCGCGCACAGTCAGCTTTCATTAACTCTCTACTGTAGTTAAAACTTCACATATTCAACTAACTAAGCATTAACTACTAGTTCTTATTAGGCGCCTTTAACTGATCATTGTAATTACATTTTCAATTTGAATTACAATTTATATTCAGTTATTCTATCTATAAAGTTAATCTATGCAGATAATCTAGCTATAGAATTACTCCACTAAACACTTAATATAATGATGGCATAATACATGTACAAACTTATCAAAGAACAGCAGCCAAACATCAGATGATGACATGCAGACCAAGCCTCGCAGGATACAAGATGGTGAGGTAGGATCTGAACTTACAGGTAAATATAACAGTTTTTAATAGAAATAAAATTATTATTACGTGAGTTCTAACATGTACACCACCAGGAAAATATAGCAGTTCTTTAATATAAATAAGATTATTATCAAGGGAGTAGTGGCATGTCAACCACCAGGATGATGATGAGTCATTTCCCAGCCCTGCCACTGTGTTCCCTGCAGCGCCTGAGCTGCGCGGGGAGATAAGCAGGAGGCCGCTTATCAGGCCGGGGAAGATAACGAGTGTCAGCGCCTGCAACTACGCGCCTTCTGGTGCACGTGTGGAGTTTTAATTAAAACGTCCATACCTTTAAAGTAAGGGTAGCATTTAGCTTATTATTAATCTCAACTTTCATAGCTTCCATCATTTACATAGCTTCCTGTAGAGAATTTGTAAAATGAGCGCTTTTTCTACTGTGGAAGGGAATGTTAGAAGAATATTCGCAATGCTGTCAGATTGTAATAAAGTTTTCTGTACTGAAGTTCGATAAGCGGTGATATGACTTTGAGTGTCGTCTGAAATTTGATGCAAATTGATACTGAAGTACCTATATCGCCCCTAGCACTCATTCCACTATCGACCATCTTATGTGTTAAAATGTCTAAAATAGCGATTTTTAGCCGCAAAACCAGAGGGACTCTAATGCTTGTTTTTCTCATTATCGCCGAGGCGATTTATCTGTCGTCACAGAATTTGTTATCCAGAATAAATATATATGGGCGCATTCGAGATCAGAATTTCGTTAATGTTAAGTGACTGAATAGCAAACTTATAATTTGTTCACATAATCTTTATAACTTTTACTTAATCCAGAAAATTCTTTCGTCAGAATTTCTTGCCACAACGCAGCTATGTATATATAGTCGCCAAGCCCCGCAACGCCGTTATCAGCGCCGCGTGTCCACGTGCCAGCAAACTAGTTTATTCATTAGTGAAGTTAATGAATTTATGAGTAACAGGATGTGAAAGAACAGCGATGAATTAATAAATCCTACAAGAAAGATTCACTTCATGACTTTGGTCCAGACTCGTCCCAGGCATCCTCCTCAGTACCACCTCCCGTGTCTGTTGGTGCACGAGCTAAAGATAACAATTCTGGTATTGAAAGTGTCTAGGAGTTAAGAATGGAATGATTGCAGTGACATGCGGCAAGAGTACATTAAAAGTGCAAATCTAGTATATGTGTTTGTTACAGTTCGTGAGTTTGAAGCCTAGCGTCGTGATTAAATAGGGATTTTAAAAAAATATATATTTTATATATAGAGAGAGACGTTTCCTATCGTCTCATATCTTTTAAAGTTGGGTGAATCGGAGTGATCTACTCCACCAAATTTACGTTACGTTCAGGTTCAGGTTCAAGATACCGGTATTCATTACTTATCGTTTGTCAGGTGGTCTGCCGAGTGGCATTTGATTTGGCACGTGAATAAGGTTCTCTTTTTTTTGGAAGCGTTACGGCAAAGAAAATACAAAGAGAGGGTTGTAATGAAACACTGATACACTTCATATTAAATTGAGAAATTCAAGTTCACATCCTACGTTAACAAACATCTCTAGTAAGTAAATAAAAAAAAGGCGAGCTGAACATAATCAAAGTCCGAAATCTAACAGTTAAATCATCATCATCTAAACTCATCTAATTTTACCGGGGAAAAGCGTGTGGTCCGTTGCAGTTCCGTTGAGCTGTACGACTGTTGAAAACGACCGTAAACTTGCGCACATATTTACGGCTGTACGTTCCGCGACCCTACCGCGGCTGTCACCGTGCGTTGCAGCCGTTTTTCAAGTGGCCGTACTGCAGCTGTATCGCGCTTCTCTCTTCACAGTTGCTCTTTCTTCATGGCCGTATTTCTCGCGCTATAGTGATGTCTCGCGGCCGGTCTAACCGTGGAGTTTATGATGACCGTACTTTGGAATAGTAGTGCTCGTCTTCATAGCCGATGAAAATACTCCAACTCCGTTGTCGTACTGCCGTCGAGGTGACTGTGACCGTACCACTTCTTCTTGATGGATATCGTGACCGTATCGTACTGATGATTTTGGTGTGGAGCTCGAAACTTAGATCTTCTGATGACGTGCGTTATAATCGTTGTACAACTCGTGGCTCTCACGCATTGTCTCACGGCTGAGTCGCAGCCGTAGTGTTGATGTTGATTTTTTTGACGTGCTCACCGGACTCGTAGCTGCCTCGATAGTCTAGGTTTCTCGCGACCGTCAATGTTCGAAAACGACAAACCACCGGCCTCACGGCCGCGGCCATTGTGTCTGCTGACTGCAGACCGTACGTGCGTGACGGCCACCTCCGTATATCCAACAACCCTTGGCGCCAAATCTGAGGTCCTTATATATGCTAGAGTCGCGCACACTTAAGCCTAACCCTCGCACTGACGCGCATTCTTTCGAATGGAATGTCCCCCTGAACGTAACGTAAATTTGGTGGAGTAGATCACTCCGATTCACCCAACTTTAAAAGATATGAGACGATAGGAAACGTCTCTCTCTATATATAAAATATATATTTCTTTTAAAATCCCCTATTTAATCATGGCGTCAGGCTTGTGGGGTTTTGGAAGGTTTTGCGGCAAAGTACATTGAGAGGTTTAGATTGATAGAAGAAACTCCGTTTTTAATGCTGAGATTTTAGTTTTGCCGAAAATTTATTTTAGTCACTGTGTGAAATTTAGCCTTTCTCGATACTATGCCAGAATTTGTTTGAGAAGAACTTGTTTCTTTCTCATGCAATAGTGATGGCAATAAAATCATGTCATTAGTGATGTCTCTAAAAAAATTATTGACCGTATAGTAAGTGCAGTGAGTCATAAAAGTTCAAAGTGTAAGATTAATTCGAAATAATTTGTAAAGATAATGAATAGCTTATTAAGAAGAATTTAGAGATTAAGGTGGTCAGGCGGGCAGAATTTTGTTGTTCTTGTGAAGTGATTTCTAGTGATTCATCTAAACCGTTTTTTTTGCACGGTATAGTGTCACGTTCAGAAAATTATCGTTGTTGTGATTTCTTTTTTTTTTGCTAGTTGTCAAAATTATATTCTCGTTATGATTTTTTTTTATGTGCGCACCCGGACAATTTTTATCAAATAGATATTTTCTGATATTTTTTTTTGCTGAGAATTTTTTTTGCGGACCGATTGTAGACACAAATTTTTAATAAGCGTTTATAACTCAATGTCACAGGATTGAAACTTTTCAGGAACTAAATTTTAGTAGGAAATTTTTATGCCCAGTATTTTGACTTGTAGTTAAGTGTAGAAGTTGTCGCGTTCATTTTAACTTAGAATTACGCTAGATTACCGCGCGATGTTTGACGATGTACGAATGGGGTTTGAGTCCATTTTTTTTACAAGAATTTAATTGCGTACGAGTAATGAGTTTAATGAGCGAGAATGAGTTCGGATAATTGTAACGGGAAATGTAACTATTATAGGATGTGTGAGTAGTGTGACGTACGAAGATTTCGAATAGGGTGCTGCCGTTTCGAAGGCAAGATTATTACGAGCGAGTCATAAAAACTTATGTGGATTTGCGAGATAATAGAAATGATGGATTCTATTGAGATATTAAAGACCGAGGTGATGATGAATTTTGCAGCATAGGATGATGAATTACGAGAAGTTTGTTGAATAGTTCTGCGAGAACCGAATAAAAAAAGGAAATGTTTAGGGAAAGCATTCAGGCATGCCAGGAAGGGAACTCGTATTGCTTGGATAGCAGAGATTTTTGAAATGACGAGACGCCGTTGAAAAGGCGGAGATTTGATACGATAATGCGCGATTGATAGGCGCGACGATTTTGATCGAGTGATGGCTGTAGAAAATGCACACTGATCATGCAACGGTCGTACGGCTCAACGGAACAGCAATTGATCAACGTATGTAAACTGATAGGTTCTCACTTTTGATTATGTTCAGCTCATCTTTTTCACACTAGAGATATTTGTTAAAGTAGGATGTGAACATGAATTTCTCATTTTAATATGAAATGTATCAGTGTTTCATTACAACCCTCTCTTTGTATTTCCTTCGCCGTAACGCTTCCAAAAAGAGAACCTTATTCACGTGCCAAATCAAATGCCACTCGGCAGACTACCTGACAAAACGATAAGTAATGAATACCGGTATCTTGAACCTGAACGTAACGTAAATTTGGTGGAGTAGATCACTCCGATTCACCCAACTTTAAAAGATATAAGAAACTAAGAAACGTCTCTCTCTCTCTATATAAAATTATTCTCTTAAAAATCCCCAATTTAATCATGTTACTTTTAATGTTTCAACCATTTTTATTATTATTAATTTTTTTTATGTCGAGAAATTCTTGAGGTAGACTATTCAGTGTGAAATGTGGATTCCTATTTTTTTTTTGTTGTCGTGATCATAACCGGGCATTTATATGATATAATTACATATACTCTTTTACGATCAAGTGCTTAACAGGATAAGAAGTCTGCCGGATAGTGGGTCGATAGTAAGAAGATTGACGTTATCAAAACCTTTCAGGAATTAAATATTAGTAGGACATTTTTATACCAGTATTGTGACTTGTAGTAAATTGCTGCCGTCTAGATTAAACTCAAATGTTCCGGTTATCTGATATATTTTTTTTTACCGGTTACTTCTATTATTTTTTTTCCGTTACTTATACGTAAATTAATGTCGAGATTTTTTTTATTATAGGATGTTTCGCGTAAGATTTCTATAAATATTTTTTTTTTGCACCATTGGTGTTAAATTTTTTTTCTCTGGGTACATTTTCCGTCTGAAGGATGCAACATAAAGTCCTAAGTGAGCTAGATTTGTTCTTTTTCACATGTTATGTCCATAGGCTCATATGTTCTCGTCCTTTCTATAAAGATTAGGATGTGAAGGGAAAGAGACGAGAGTGTCTAGGTTGTGATTTTTTTTTGGCTAGGTGTCGAAATTATGTTCGCGTGTGATGTTTTTTTTGTGTGCGTAAACGAACATTTTTGTCAAATAGATATTTTCTGATTGTTTTTTAAGATGCACATAAACATTCATTGCGAAAATTTTTCTGATCTATGTGAAATTGTTTACTAGGATGTAAATGTGTATGTTCCTTTGTATTTTTTTTTTGTTTAATATTAATTATTATTTTTAATATTCTTTTTTTTTTTGGATTGCTCTGGGTTGAGGGGAAAAATTCAGGTGTTTAAGGTGGCCTATAGGTGACTAGGGGGTATGTGTTCAATCGTAGGATGCGATCTCTCTTTATAATGCGGGGTATAATAGGATACGCTCTTAGGATATGGATTAAGGAGATTAACGAAAGGGGAGTTGACTGCACGCATGTCGAGGGGAATTGCAGGTGATGGAAACGAGGGGATGCGAACTGCTTATACGAGAGTGAAGGATAGGAGTGGCGAGGTGAATGCTGTGTAGGTAGGGATATATAGACATAGAAAATTGAATCATGAGTTGGAAAGACGATCGTTTTGTAGTTGAGGTTAGATTGAAAAAAAAAATCATCACGTTCGGATGTTTTTTTTAGGGAGAAAAGGAGGATATGATTAGTATGGCAATTCATAGTATCTCAAAATTGTTAATATTAGTCTAGCAATTCATAGCATCTCAAAATTGTTAATTTATAGAACCGTTGAAGACGGATAGAAGCCGACGGTTTAAAATTCAAAAACGGGTATAGGACGCCTCACGTAGGCGGGTAGCGCTTGGGGATATAAAAGAAAGGAGCTAGGAGAAGCAGCAGCGCAGTGTTGAACAGCCGTCGCGCTGGAAGGTTGTCGTTCTCGTGCGTGATCGATTGAGGGAAGGACAGTATTCCGGTGAAGACTCGTCTTATTGAGTAGGACATCAGAGAAGAATTTAGTACGCCTTCGGAAAATCAGCACAGTAGACGTCGTAGCCATCGGCAAACGTCCTGCATCGAAGAAACCGAGTTTTTAGAAGAGTTTTATCACGGGAACCAGTATCTACACCCCAAAAATCACGTACACCAGGGAACGCGGACTGAAGACGTCGTAGCCATCGGCAAACGTCCTGCATCGAAGAAATCGAGTTTTTAGGAGAGTTATCACGGGAACCAGTATCTACACCCCAAAAATCACGTACACCAGGGAACGCGGACTGAAGACTTCCGTTTCTGATCTTCGCCGTCACCTAGCCTTGGGAAAACTCGCCACCGCTGCGTAGTGGCCTCGCCATCTCCAAATTTTCGGTGATGTACTCCGGGAAACTGTTAGAACTATCTCATTGTTCGTAGAATCAGAGAAGTGAAATAACTGGGTAAATAGGTCGGGATAGGATTTTAGGTTTTCGTGTAAATCGTGCTCTGCCGACTGTCCCATTTGTATTAGACTAGATTTTTCCTATAATATAGTAACTATAGAATTTATCTCCATGTGTTGTCATTGTTCCTTTGCTAACTAGTTCGCTGTTCTGACTTTGAGAACCGTAAATCACGCGCCGTTTACCGCCACTCTTAGATTTAAATTCGTGGCCAAGTAGAAATTATTAACGATCTCGAAAAGAGGTAAATAATAGTGAGAATTAGGAAGTCTTAGACTTTATAACAAACCTACAAACTAAATTTTTATTCAGTCGTATCTATACAGCGGCTGAGGGGTCGCACTACCGGGAGTGTAGCTGTTGCACGTGTATTTAATATCAATGTGTAATTAATCAAATTGTCGACTTAATACACGAGCGAGTGGATTACAGAGGTGGGGCTGTGGAGGCTACGCCGGCATGCGCCGTTATCTGCTGCCCTGATAACCGTTATCTGCCACGCCCTCAGCTGCGCAACTTGATCACAAACTTCACGAGTGTCAATTCAGTCGTTTATGAATTCCATTTGATTCCGATAACGGCGGAAATTCAACTACAAATTAAAGTAACCGTAATTGCAATATTTAAAGTAACCGTTACATAAGCCCAACGTTAACGCGTGCAAAAATCACTCAATCTTTAACCGATCTGTTTGGCACAACTTATGCACTTTACACAGCTTCTGCATTTTGCACAGCGTCTGCACTTTGCACAGCTTCTGCACTTTGCACAGCTTCTGCACTTTGCTCAGCTTCTGCACTTTGCACAGCTCCTGCACTTTGCACAGCGTCTGCACTTTGCACAGCTTCTGCACTTTGCACAGCTTCTGCACTTTGCTCAGCTTCTGCACTTTGCACAGCTTCTGCACTTTGCACAGCTTCTGCACTTTGCTCAGCTTCTGCACTTTGCTCAGCTTCTGCACTTTGCACAGCTTCTGCACTTTGCACAGCTTCTGCACTTTGCACAGCTTCTGCACTTTTGCATTGAATAACTATGGGGTGGATTTATTTAAAAATAAATCATAATTGAAAAAAATAATCAACCCCACATAAAATTTGCATCATTTATACTTTTCCAACTTTTCTGCTCACTCTATTCTGCAGATGAAGAGCTAACTTTGACATAACATTTATTTTCAATGTAATACAAATTGGTTTAATTTGAATACAGGTAATTTTAAATTTCAAAAGAGGGTTAATGTATAAACAAACTTTATAAGGAGTTTGAATTGATAATTCCTGAAAACATCTGCGTTTTCTTGGATAGTTAGTAAACTGAATATGCCTGTCCCTAATAAAACACTTATCATAAAAATATTAAAAAGTCGCTGATTCGTACACACATCGTTAAGACTCAGCAGATTTAAAAATTCCAGCTTCAACAACCCCGCAATAATTCAATTCTTATATAGGAGCGAATTTATTAGATTAATGTATATAAATAAATCAATATTTTTGCATGAATGCGGTGAAGATCATACATCATCAAGGCATGTTATATTTATCCACCGACGCCTTCGCTCAAGAGTTACAAATCAATCCAGGTTGCAAGGTTTTCATTAATGCAGAAATATATGAAAACTTTCATGTGTCTTGTTGTAAATAAATAAATTAATTACAAACAAGAATTGCGTTGAATACACGAATTTTCGGTTGGGCAACAATAACATGCGAACCTGGTACGTTAAGAGCACAAATATGGGAAGTTCAACTGCAGCCTTTCATGAGGGCACATTCAAATCTCGCACGTGTGTTATAACTATTGAGAGACTTTATTTGTTTTCATTTTTAGAGTTTGTAGAGTCTAATTTAAGTTACATTTTTTGGTAGTCCAATATTTATTTGTGAGCTCTAAATTCTCGAGTGCAACGCGTTTTCGTAGCTAGTTTACCGCCCGTAGCTCTTCTTTCGAGACAAAATGGATTTTCACGATGGCAAAATTTAACATTGAAAGTGACCATAATTAATTCGATGGCCAATCTTTGGGGAACTTGAAGATTTGAGTGAAATAAAGAAAATAATTAGTGTAAATCAGTTTTGTATTCTTGACGACTGGCTAATTATTATAACAAGATCTTTTGGAGTCAGATCAAAACAGAAGAGTTTTAACTTGTTGTGAACACCAGAATTGTGAACTGAGATCGGGCAGATCCTGCATAGCAATTCAAGATTTAACATTTGGTTACCCCAGAGTGACATCGAGAGGAGTAACTTTCAATGATGGATCGCATCAGACTAGAAAGAGGGTTTGTGCGAACTCAATTTACATCAAAACCATTCAAAAATTGTTAACGGCAGAGACTGTGAATAAGGAAGATGTTGGTCAATTTTGCAGTGATGAAGAACAACAAGGACAAATTATTGGATCTAAACCAACAGATATAGAACCTCGTGTTTACTGAGGAAACTCAAGGCAATATCGTTAAGGAAGAATTTCAGTTGTGTGGCGACTACGACAAAAAATTCTATACAGAATTTTTTACTAATACTAAACTACGAAAATTTTTTTTAGAATATATAATCCAAACTATAACGAATTAAAAAAATGTATCGGTTGATCGCTAGATATTGTTTTAAAAATCGAATGGTATATCTCAATGCTGTAGGAGTAGATAAATATTAAATCTTGGAAAGAGACAGATTTTTAATAGGGCGTATTTTGTAAATTATAATTGTTCAAGGGAGCCAAAAAAGTAAAATTGATCAAAAAAAGAAGAAAATGCTAAATTGCTTGCTACTGTAGCTCCAGCTTCCCCATTGCCAATTACTCGTATTGAGGATACCAGCGCGCGTCTTCAGACTTATTCTTGTTCAGTTTAATGCGAATAATAAGCTTTAAGCGTTATTTTTCTGACATATATATATTTCTATAAAATTTCCATTTTATAAAGTTAAAATCACCTAACGCAGAAAGTCTAGCATGTAGATCCTTCTTATTAGCTTTATTGAACATGTCTCATTAGTAGCTTTCTAATGAGTTTAAACACTTTGCGTTTAACGCAAATAATGATCTATAAATAGCGTTTTAGAACAAAAATTGTTGTTTAATGATCATTTTATTAAAGTTCAAAACAGCCTTACGCTACAAATATTGAATGTAAATCCTTGTTTGTTGCTCCATTGAACGCGACTTGTTAGCAGCCTTCAAACGAATGCAAACACTTTGCAATTACACGAATAATGATCTATATATACAGATTTAATTGAATACATCTTTATAAAATTAGTTACTAAATGTTAATTTTATAATAGTTTAAAACGGCCTCACGATAGAATCATGTAAGCTACGTCATCGCGGTTTGTTGCAGCCGCTTTGTAATAATTCTTCCTACAAAACGAGATGAAAAAACAGCAAACATAATCCCTCGTTTTTTTTATCAAGACTTACGTAGAGTCCACGGAGTTCAGTACCAGTATTCCATTATATCTGCACATTGTTTAGATTTATTGTATTTTTATTGATTACATACTTCATGCCATACACGCCCTGCCATACACGCCCTGCCATACACGCCCTGCCATACACGCCC
>NW_025939743.1:0-1487 GCF_000764305.2 Hyalella azteca | reverse complement strand
CTTGTTCATTCAGAAATGAGAATACGGAAACAATGGTCGGTAGATTATGAATTATTGACAAGTTTCAGCCGCTGGTGAATGACGTGTAAACAGTTTCATCATAATTACTCACTTCCTAAATTTTGCATGTACGATTTGGCTTCATTTATTCAAATAAATGGACCAAAGCAATTTAATTAATAATAAATTAGTAATAGCAATTAAATGAAATTCAACCATTTTCTACGACGACCTGTTCTAGAAAACGATTTGCAACAGAAACTTCAATAAATATTGATGCTGATCTTGTCTGCCGTCTGGTAGACTGGTATCAACTTCGAATGCTCTAAATCGTAATTTGGATCATGACTGTAAAATAATTGAAGTTACGGAAACTCATATTCATATTATATTCAAGGCGTCATTGCATGCAAGTTGCAACCCTGCAGCAATCGCTTCCAATCTGCCAGTTTCTATCTTCACTACACGAGAAATCTCCGTAAGTCATCCAGGAGTTTCACAGAATACTTTTATCTAATCGTTATCATATGTGCATTCATAAAAGACGTGCTCTATATTGCACTGATTTTCTTCAGAATTCTTGCATATGATCCTCTTCCGGTGAGTCTCTTATAGCTCTGATAACTACAGATAAGGCCCTGATAAGTCTGCATACTGCTGATTAGGTCCTTATCATCACCAAGGCAAAGCTGCATGACATATACAAGTTGCAAGTTTATGTTATTGATATTTGAAATTTTAACATCTAATATTTGATCGAAGCTCAGTTTTGAAGCCCAGCGTCCGGTAATGGCACATGCAGGTGGGTGAAGTTGTTCAATGAAATGGCAATTGCGAAGTTTTTAAAGTGTCTTTTAACAGTGCCCTGCCATGTGAATTTGACATACCGTGATTGTGAAAACTTGTTATGATTTATTCAGTGTCCACCACGTGCCGCTCACAAGACCGACTCCACATACTTCTTTCTTACGCTATGTATTTTTCTGCACTGCATCTATATATATCCAGTGCGATTATTGATTCATTGTTTTTATTTCCCCACACTAGTCTTTCTTACTGCTGCCTCTATCCCTACACTGCGTCTATATTTGCAGTGTTTCTATACATACAAGGGTGCCTGTGTCATCTCTGCGTCTCTGTCGAGCCAGTATCTTTTCGCAACCGTTGCAGCTCACCTATCATTATTACTGACACGGACACAGCGTTGAAATTTTCATCTCCATAACCCCTTTCAAATAAATTATAAGTAAATATGTTTAAAATACTCTAAATGTTCCCTAGTAATCCAGGGTTTGCTGCAGGATTGGTGGCGGTTGTTGGAGGATGCATTTCGATCGCTGCAGGATCGGTGGCCTTAACATTAGCACTGATGGAGGCCGAAGCAAGATTGAATACGTTCGTTACTGGATTAATGGTCCTATTGACAATAATGATGACGATCGGAGCAAAATTAATGGTAGATGAAGGTGAATTAGATATAAATGGAA
>NW_025939742.1:0-2611 GCF_000764305.2 Hyalella azteca | reverse complement strand
GACATTTTCCACAGAATGTTGGCAATGAGCTTGAGGCTAAATATGATAAATGTAAAAATGTGTGATGTCTTATGATCAGGGTTCGTACTGGTATTCAGAAAAAAATTCCATGACTTTTCCATGACTCTTCATGGCCATTGATATAATTTTCCAAGACTCGTATATGACAGGTTTAGCATGATTGAAAGACTAACTGTGCATATTATATCATCTCCTATGGTTGATAAATAGCAAATGTGTAAATGCATAGCTCTTCATGGCTCTTCAAAGGTGGCATGGCGCTACAAAGCTGCTTCCCCCATATTTGACACATTGAAGTCTTTCAAGCACAATGTACATATCGCCATACCTTCATGCTTTGATGCGAGCCAGCCAGACACAATAAGCTTCTATTCTTAACCACAGTCATGAAATTTATACTTTCCAGGCATGGTGATGTAGAAATTGCATGCTGAAGATGGAACACTGCCACTGCAGATCAAAAAGTTGTTGATTGCAACTGAGCTCAGTGACCGAGCTCACATGATTGTTTCTCCAATCAGAACGCAGGAAACAAGAGACTGCACAAACAGTTTAACACACGCAGCAAAGAAAAACAATTCCTTTTTTCTTCTTTATTTGCAAATTCTATGACTTTCCATAACCTGAAATGAAATCCAATGACTTTCCAGGCCTGGAAGATGAAAAATCAAATTCCATGACTTTCCAGGTTTTTCATGACCAGTACAAACCCTGTATGATGACTGCCAAGAGGCAGTTTTACCAAGGCAAGCAAAATTTATTACATATGTAGTTATGTACCACCCATTGGCAGGATTGTCATACATGACAATAAAATTCTCTCCTCAAAAAAGCCCATCTGACATACATGACAATAAAATTCTCTCCTCAAAAAAAAAAAAACATTTTCTTGCATTTGGTTTTTCATTAAACCTTTCACCGCACGTTCTGTAACTTGTTAGTTCCAGGCATAGAATATATCTACCTGGTGAGCCGCAACTGGATTTTTTAAACTGTGGTTTTATGGATTTGCCAGCCACGATTCCATTTCTTTGAGCTGTGAATTCCATACCTGGGCCATGAAGAGCCATTTACAAGCCACAAACTTATTTACAAGTCCTGACCATGTGTTACCCTAAATCTCTAATTTTTTCCTGCAAAGTGCAAACTGCAATTTTACACTCAAACAAAAATACATGACATTAGAGCCATGAGATTTCATACCTAATAAAATTATATGATATTAGACTAATTAGAGCTGCAGTATTTCAGAAAAAAGTAGGACTTTTTCTGACCTGGTTAGTTCTGTACATTTTTCCAGTTTGGTTCAAGATTATTCAAACTTGGTAGATACCTAACTGCCAGTAGGCCACTGTGCAGAGAGTGGATGAATATTGCAAGATCTTTGGCGACGATTCAGTAGCAAAATTTATGCCTTCAGAAGATCTTGCTGACACATTTAGATTGAAATTCTCTCAATTAATATATTTGTCAGTCTCGGCCAACTATTTAGAAAAAAGTAAGGTTTCTGGTATGTTGGATGGATCAGGGTGCAGTGAAGCTTGTCCAGAAATCAGTTGCGATGAGTTCCCGCCAAAAAAATGTAAACATCAAGTTTACGATTACATAGTTGCGGTCACATTAGGGGGGTTAGACTGCATTATCACAAGTTCAGTTGACACTTTCTGTACAATCAGACTGTTTTTAGGGTAAAATTAGTTATTTGTGGTAACATGTGCAATTTGTCGTGCATGCAACCTTATTTATAAATAAGTTCATGGCTTGTAAATAGTTTTTCATTACTCAGTCTCAGTGTAGGGTAAACGCGGTATATTCCAACACATTAAGGACGCATCGAGAAATGAAAAACTATAAAAAATATACCGTATGCGTTATTCGAGTTCTGTTTGCTTAATGTGACTTGCAAAACACCGTACTACGCGCCAGCAACGATGAAACGTCACAAAATGTTGCCATATTTATTTAAAAGCCTTTAGAATGCAAACCTACCAAATCCCTATATTCCGACACTTTGTGTGGCAATATTCAGCACGTGGTGAGGCGTATTCTGTCCGCGCTTCAAATTCTACTGATACGTAATGCCGTCATCCATGTGTTCGAATTCCGTTCGCTGTGTGAGCTGTATTGGAATACAACAAGGCTTTGAATTAGAACACTAATGAATATTGAACACTACTTAATTACGGTACGCTATTAATTAACAACTATCAAGCTTTTAATTAAGCAAATTTTAATTTTTGTACATAGCTTGGAATGATCTGTGTGTGTCCAATTCAAGTTGTGATGGAATTAGTTTTCACGTGTCTAAATCCATTTCTCAACTTAATCATCTATCGATTTATTTACCACTTGAAATCAGCAAATACAAGTATACTTAAAGGATTCCTAATATATTCACAGACGTATTTAAAAGTCTCAAACCATAATGTTCTTCCTATACAAAACAGTTATTCACTATTTGGTAGAGCAAGGTCAACTGTCGAATTTGACACATTTTTCGATGATCTCACTGGGTAGCGTGCATTGTCTCTCTTTGGATCTCAATATTTTCCCGCTAGATGGCCAAGACCTAGTGTTTTGGCATTAGTTC